>NW_009242982.1:65576-75037 GCF_000388065.1 Fonticula alba | reverse complement strand
TTGGGATCCGGCGGGGGCGGGCAAAGCCCGGCACTTTCGCCTTTGCTCGCCTGTACTGACGCACGGACGCCGGGGGCGCCCGCGGGCGCCGCCACATCGGGCACAGTGCACTTCCAATCGGACGGCTCGGACAATGCCTCGCAGGTGGTCGGCCATTGCCTGTACCCGATTCACGCGCTGCTGCCCAAGAAGCCGCCCAAGTCCACCAGCAAGCCGCACGACCTGGTCGAGCCGCGGTGGATTGTCATGGACCCGGCCCCGGCGGCGGTGCCGATTTCCCAGCCGCCGGGCCTGACCGGGACCCTCGGGGCGCATGGCGACACGCTGGCCGGCCAGCCTGCCTCGCTGCCCTCCTCGTCCGGGTCCTCGCTGTCGGTCGGCTCGCTAGATCGGAAGAGCGTCGTGCCGGGACCCTCGGGGCGCATGGCGACACGCTGGCCGGCCAGCCTGCCTCGCTGCCCTCCTCGTCCGGGTCCTCGCTGTCGGTCGGCTCGCTGCCCGGGCTGTCGCTGCTGGGGACCCGGCGGCGGCCGGCCGCCGTGGCCCCCCAACGGGCCGGCCCGATTGCCTATGCCAAGCTGCGCTTTGAGGGGATGGACACCGGGTGCGTGCTCCCGTGGCTGCCGGGTCTTTGGCGGGGGGGGGGGTCTTTCTTCTTTTCCCCTGCTGCTTCCCCGGCCCCGCCCCCTGTGGTCGCCCACTGACCAGGTGTACTTTGGCCGCGCGTCCGTCCCTTTGGGCGGGGCGTGCACGTGTGGCGGCATGCGATGGCGGGCCGGCCCTCTTGGCCTCTGCGTCGACACGCCGCCAGCACTCCGGTCGTTCTGATTGAGGAGGCGCGCGTGACCAATCCCGAGTCCATCGAGGCCGACTCGCCGCTTGATTTTTATGTTAAGATTTACGCCGTGCCGGATGACAAAAAGCGCACGAAGGTGCGCACTCCACCCTGCCCCTCCCCCCCGCCCGCCCGGAGAGCCGGCGGATGGTTGCGCCTTGGACCGCCTGGGCTGGGCGGCCGCCTGGCTGGCTTGCTGACTTGTGCCCGGTGTCCCCCCCCCCCCCCGGCTGTGCGCGCCTGGCAGCAAAAGACCACCGTCAAGAAGGGCTCCTACGCGCCATACTTCCACGAGCCCTTGCGCTTGATTCCCCCCTCGAAAGGCACCCCGGTCAGCGTGCTGCAGGTGATCCTCTGCCATGCGAATAAGATGCGCCATCGGAATTTGGCCGATGTGATCATCGACATCCCGGCGGCCCTGGCCGACCAGCAGGCTGGCCGGTGGGACGGGTGGCTGCCACTGGAGCTGGCCCCCGCGGCGCCGGGGTCCCCGTACACGCCGTATGCCTGGCCACGGGCCGCCGAGGGGGCCGCCATGTCGAGCCCGCGGCCCCCGGGCCACCTGCGCATCCCGGCGGCCGACCAGGCGGCCGCTCCATCGGCATCCGGCACGCTGGTCGGCTCGCCGGCCGGGGCATCTGGCATGGCCGGCGGAACGGCGGCCCTTTCGCCGGGGCCCGGGGCCGGGGCCAGCCTCTCGTCCCCGGACCGGCTGGGAGTCACCTACCACGTGCCGGGGGGCGCTGCGGGCCCGAGCAGCCCGACGGCCGGCTCGCGGGGGCCGGTCTCGCCCGGCGGCCCGAGGACCCCGGTGGGCGCGGCGCAGCCGGCCATCTCGACGCCGGCCTCGGCCCCGGGCACCGAGGGGGGGATGATCATCCACCTGGAGGTGGACGACTCGCAGGAGCTGGACTCCGCACTGGATGTGGACTTCTCCCCGTCGGGCGGGCAGTCGCGCGGCGGCACATTGGACTCCAACTGGTCCAGCTTCACGTCGAACTTCACAGCCACCCTTGGCGGGTCGCGCGGCGGCAGCACCGGCGGCCGGGCATCGTGGCGCCGGCGCGACGCGTCGCCGGACCCCCGGGGGTCGGGCACCCTCACCGATGTCGAGTCGCTGGCCGTGCAGGAGGACCCCCATGAGGATACCTTTGTTTCTCTGGCGGCCGAGGGGGGCGCCAGCTCGCCCGGGTATGCCGGGACCTTTGCCAGCATCGCCTCCTCGCACTTTGGAACCGTCGGCCTGACGGCCGAGGAAAAGCGCCGGGCCGAGGACCTGCGCCGTGACGACCTCCTGGTAGATGACATGTCGGAGGAGGATGACTTTTGATTGGGCGAGGGGAGCGGTGCACCCCGCGGCCGAATGTACTCCCCCTCTTCCCACCGATCAGTCGTGGCTGTGGGCCGCAGATCCGGTCCCCGGGCGTGGTCCGTGGGCGCGGGGCACGGGCCTCGGTGTGCCTGGCTGGGGAAGGGTGGTCCGGGAATGGTCACTGCACGTGTATTTGTCAAGAGAAGGGGGGGGGGAGGCGCGCGACTCGCAAGGGAACTGATGGCATGCTCTGGTCGGGCCTCCGGGCTGCGGGGAGGGGGGAGGGCGCGCAGGATGTCTACAAGGAGGGAGGAAGGACAGGAGTGGGCAGGCTGCTATGAGGCACCAAGCAGTCGGACGCTGGAGAGGCTGCGCATCAGGGACTCCGACAGACGCGTGGCAACGAGGACGCCCTGCTGCAGGAGCTCCGCCGCCTGGGGGGACCGGGCGAAGAGGATCGCGTGGTCGATGAGCTTGTTGACAACTTTGGCGCCAGCCCGGCGAGGGGGGGAGGAACGGTGTGGGAGGTTGGTGGCCGTGTGCATGCGATGCGGCAGGCGCGCAATGGGGGCGTGTTGGTGTCGGTGCACGCGCGCGCGCGCGCGCGCGCGCGTGGCGCAGGGGGGAGGGGGGGGGACGCACTACGTGACAGGATGTAGCTCATTGTGAAGGACCCAAGCATGAAGGGCAGCTTGCCGAGGAAGGCGGCGATGCTGGACCGGCGTTTTTCGTTTTCCACGTCCAGCAGATCGATGTACCGCCGGAGGGCCTCCTCGCCGGCCAGGCGCGCGGTCACCCCGCGAAGGGTGGTCACTGGGACCCGCGGCGGGGACGGTCACAAGGGGCGGCGCGTGTGAGGCGAAGAAGAGGGCAGGGCAGGAAGAGGCAGGGGGGGGGGGGGGGGCATGCGACGCACCGCGCGGCGCCGGGGGAGGGCCCTCGCTGTCGGAGTCCTGCTCGAGGAAATCCTCCTCCATCTCGATGACCACATCCCCGGGAGCGAGCTTGCCCTCGGAGGACTCCCACTCGTCGAAGAGGGAGCTGGAGGAGAAGATGTTCTGGATGGAGTCGTAGTGGGCCGAAATGAGGTTGAGCTTCTGCTGGACCGCCTGCTCGAAGGCTGCCCGATCGAAGGGGACCCGGTGGACCAGGTGCAGGCGCTCGGCCTCCAGGACGATGTCCGACGGGCCGTGGGATGTCCCCCCGGGTGCCGGGGGCAGGAGCCCGGGGCCGGCCGCCAGCCCGGGCATGGGGGGCGCCGCCGCCGCCGCCGCCGCCTCCGCCGCGACGGGGAGGGCCCCGGTCGCCCGGTCTACATCCTCCTGAGTCAGGGTGTAGCGGAAGAGGCAGGATGGCCGCCCGGCAAAGGCATCATCAAAGTAGCCATCGGCGTCCTTCTCCGGGGTGGATGTCCCGCTGGCGGCCGGCGAACAGATGGACACCACCAGCAGGCAGCCGCGGTGCCCGGGCGTCGGGACGAGCGCCGAGGGGGTCGAACTGAACAGCGGCGACCCGGGGACCAGGGCATTGGTGGAGGTGAGGCTGATCGGGGAGCGCGGCGCCTCGGGCCAGGCGGCGACAGGCGCCCGCGGGGAGTGCATCCGTGCGGCGGGGCAGCGACAGCGGCAGGAAGGAAGGGGTGTAACAGCCGCGGAGGGGGGTGGAGGTGCGGAGAGGTGAGGGGGGGGGGGGGGGGGGGGGGGGGGGGGGGGGGGGGCGGGGCTGAGGGAGGCGCTGCCCGGGATGCTGAGATCGCAGCCGCCAGGGGGCGAGGATCCCGAAAAGGCCGGTCGAGTGGGCGGCGCGAGGGCGGGAAGGGGGGGTGGGGAGAGAGAGAGAGAGAGAGAGAGAGGAAGAGACAGATGCCGCGCGTGAAAGGGGGGTCACCGCCCTGTGGAGGCGGGAGGGGGGCAAGCATGCGGGGGACATCTCCGTGCAAGCCCCCCCCCCCCTGTGTGTGTGCGTCCCATCCTTCCCTGGCGGCCGCCCCCGCCAGCTGTTGGTGGGGGCGCCGGGGCGGGGGCGGGGCAGATGGCCGCCGCCGGAGCACGCAAGGGGTGGCAGCAGATGGGCGGGCATTGGCACTTCTGCTAACGTGGGCGCATCATGTGCTCCGTCATCCGGGAATGGCGTTCCGGAATGATTCCTCCCGACCTGCATGCGGGAGGCTGTGTGCCCCCGGGGCCGACCGGCCGGCGGCGGGGGGGGGGGGGGGGGGGGGGGGGCGAAAGTACAGCAGCCTCGTGCCCTTCGTTCTGCCTCCCGGCGTGCGGACGCGACCCTGGCCAGTAGTCGTGCGTGTGGAAACATGGCTGCGCCATTATGAGGGCCTCTGCGCGCCGGCTTTGGCCGGTGCCCGGCCGGGCTTTTGCGAGGCGCGCAGGGTGCCGAGGGAGGGGGGGGGATGTTCACGGAGGCACTCGCGAGGCCGGTGCGCGGGCATGCCGGCCGCCGCTGATAGGGCTGGCCTCCGCGAGACACCCCGACACGCACCCACGCTCGCCCGGCCCTCGACGGTATGTCTAGGCTGGGGATCTTCCTGGGGGGGGGGAGGAGGGCGGGAAGACGCCCTCTCGCGCCACTCGGCCTTGGGCGCGGCGGGCATTGAAAGCCCCGCTAGATGCCGTGGGACCGGGCGAGGGCCCGCCAGCGCGCGTCGATCTCCCTCCCCCCTCCCCCCTCTCCCGCCCTTTTGCGATCTTCTCTCGCGCACCCCGCCGCCCTCTCCTCCCTGGCATCCCGCCGCCGGTTCCCGGCCGCTCCCCTCGCTCGCTTCCCCGCCCCCCCCCCTCCCTTTCCCCTCCATCCCCCGGCCTTTCTGGAACCCCGAGCATCCCGTTCGACCCCGGGCCCGCCGCCAACGCCCGCCCTCTGAGACAGTGCGCGCCAGAGCATGCCTTTGCCCCCTTGTCAGCCTCGCGTGGCGCCTTTGCCGCTGGCGCGCCGGTCCAACTGACCTGTGCTCCCCTTACGTGTGGTCCCGATAATCTGGCTCCCTGCTCGCGAGCACAGAGATGCTCCGCTCCTCCTCGCGGCTGCTGCGGAAGGTGGTGAACTCGTCGCAGGTTGCGGCGAAGACCGTCTCCGCCCGCCAGACCCAGGTGTATGTGCCGGCCGCGGCGATGCCATCCTTCCTGCGGGCCGGGCCCGTGCCACGCCCTTTGGCACTGGATTGACACCGCTGACCCTGTCCCTCTCCGCCCCGCTCTCCCCTGCCCGTACATGGGTACGTGCGCACGCACGCGCACACGCACGCACGCACAGTCTGGACACCCCGAACAAGCGCCCCGACGGCGTCTACATCAACCCGGAGTCCTTCCCCAAGGTCTACCCCGAGTACAATGTCACCGCCAATGACTTCTCCCTCGATGGCCTGATCGACCTCTCGCGCGACTATCGCTTCGCCCCGGTGCGTTTGCCCTGCACAGCCCGGGCACCGGCCAGGCCGGGTGGGGGGATGGGGCGGCTCTTTTTCTTCTTCTTTTTTCGTGCGCTGGGCCGCTGCTGACCCTGCCGACTGCCTGTCCCTCGGTGCCGCGCTTGCGCACGTCCACAGTCCTGGAAGCGCACCATGTTCTTCTTCGACCCGGTCACTCGCCGCATGGTTTTCCGCGGTGGCGCTGAGACCTTCGTCGACAACGACGCCATGTGGACTCAGGCCGAGCGCGACCTGGCCAAGGCCCGCTCCGTCGACTTCCCCATCCTCGAGCGTGCGTGCTCCCTGTGACCTCGCAGGGGGGGGGGGGGGGAGCCGAGTCGCCTCGTTTGGTTCTTTCTCTTCTTCTTCCCTTTCGCCCCGGCCCCAGCTCCCTGACCCGTGTGCTCGCCCTGCTTCGCTCTCCGGCACAGGCCTCGTTGAGGACTACTACTCCCCGCGCGACATGGACATCACCGTCGAGCGGACCTCCTACTTCGATGCCTCCGAGAAGGCGCGCTACCCCCGGGCTCGGCGCTGCGTCATGCGCGTGCGCCTGGCCAGCCTGAACCTTCACGAGTCGGCCCTGCACAAGCTGAAGCTCCTGGCCGGGTCGCGCGTCAGCATCGACGGGCACATCCTGACCGTGTCCGAGGACCGGTCGGCCACCTTCGACGAGAACCGTGCCCGGTGCTACTCCATGCTTCATCGCCTGGTGAAGGAGTCCCTGGTATGCGCGCGCATGCTGTTTCTTCTATTTGCTGCCCATTTGCTGTGTTGAGCTCCTGTCTAATGTCCTCTCTTCCTCTCTTCCTCTCCTTTGCCCTCCTTTGCCCTCCTTCTTCTTTGCTCTTCTTTGTCCTCCTTCCTCTCCTTTGCCTTCTTTCCTCCCCCCCCCCCTCGGTCACAGAACTTCCCCGCCGAATTCACCCACCTCGAGCTGCCCGTCCTGTCGAAGAAGCACGCCCGTGCCCTGAAGCAGCAGCAGCGCAAGGACGCTTACCTGAAGCACCACGCCTCGCGCACGCAGCTCCAGGCCCGCATGAAGGAGGTGGCCCCCGACACCCGGGCCGCGCGCCTGCGCCACGTGTCGGACGTCTTCACCGACCTGGCGGCGGACATTCGCCAGGCCGAGGAGCTGGCCGGCGGCCCGGCCCCCATGGCGTCGACGCTGCAGCCGGTGGACCGGTCGCACTACATGCTGGCCGGCCTGGGCGGCATCAAGGCCGGGCAGAACCCGGTCGCCACGCTGGAGGAGGACCTGTCCATTCCCGGGGTCAGTGGGACCTTCGATGCGGAGGCCCTGGAGCACCCGCTTGCCCGGGAGACCCATCTGCCTGTGACTCAAATTCGCCGGCACAAGGCCATGGATCCGTTTGCCGCGCAGCCGGTCACCGACCTGCACGATCCGGAGATGGAGCGCGACCATGACACCGACCCGTTGCGCTTCCTGCGCCCGGAGGAGGTGGCCGAGGACGGGTCGGCCGGCACGGACCAGGACCAGCTGGCGGAGCTGCGTGCCAAGATCAACCACCTGCAGTATCTGGTGGACCTGCGCATGTCCATGCTGACGGACCTCGTCCGGCCGGAGGATGCCCGTGTTGTGGCCGACACGCTGGACATGAGCGAGGCCGACCGCGAGGAGGCCGAGGCCCAGCTGGCCAAGCTGGTGGCCTTTGCCCAGCGGTTCCCCAACCACGAGAAGACCCCGAAGAGCCTGGAGTATGCGGCCCGGCTGCTGAATGCCCTGTTCCATCTGTCCCTGCCCAAGGGCATGGAGGGGACGGAGGAGCTCCGTGCCTATGTCCATGGGTTCTATGACAAGATCCCGCGTACCATCCCGGCGCACATGGTGCAGCTGATCCTGCCCGACTGGGCCGTGCATCTGGTGGGCTATGAGCGTCAGACGGACGCCAACACCGACGAGGTGCTGACCCTGCTGCAGCAGCTGTACGACGATTCGATGCTGCTCGGGTCGCTGAAGTTCACCTACGAGCAGTCCCGCTTCGAGGCCATGAAGCAGGATACGATGGTGGTGCGCGACCCGCTGGGCTTCCCGGTGGTGCCGTTCAGCCCGCTGGCCACCGGCGCCGCCGGCATCCGCGATGCCTATCTCCGGAACATGGGCATGGGCCCGGATCTGCGCCACACCGACCCGGTGTACGATGCTCTGTATGCCCGGATGACGGAGCTTCGGGCCAGTGGCTGGCCGGGCGACTTCCACAACGACGAGGCCCCGTCCGAGACGGTGGCCGCGCAGCAGCGCTCCCGCGCCAAGGCCCGCAAGTCGGCTGCCCGCAGCTCCAAGGAGGAGTCCCCCAGCACCCCGAAGAGTGGCGGCACCCTGCCGCAGGCTCCCAGCTCGGTGTTCTCTTCGCACTTCACCCGTCGCTCTTAGAGCGCCGGTGTGTGCGTGTCCGTCTGTGCTTGCACGAGCGGGGGGGCGGGGGGGGGGGGGGGGGGGGGGGGGGGGGGGGGGGGGGGGGGGGGGGGGGGGGGAGTGCCCTGGGGCTCTCGCCCCTCCTCCCGGCTCTCTTGTTCCCCTCCTCTCCCCGCTTCCCTCCTTTCTTCCTTCTTTATACAAAACTAGATTTCCACCCGATGCGTGCGATTGTTTGTTGGCTGGGGCGGGGGGCGGGCGGGGGGGGGGGGCTTTGCTCGTGGCTCTTGTCGCTTCTTTTTTGCAAATGGCAGTCGAGCGGGGGCTACTGCCTTGCGGTGCGGTCTGGGTGCGAAAGAGGGCTGTCGCCGGAGGGGGGCGCGCCGTAAAGGCCCTCCTTCCCGGTGCTTTCCGACCTTCCCGCCACATGGGCAGGGGGTGTGCATCGATGGGTGGACTGCCGCCAGCGCCGTGACCGCCATTTGTGCCGGTGGCCCGCCCACTTGTTCCTCCGCCGTTGTGTGGCGCTTTGTGTCCGCCATACCCACCTGCACATAGATGCACGCGCATGTACACATAGAGGCGTGCGCATGTACACATAGATGCGTGCGCATGTACACATAGATGCATGCGCATGTATACATAGATGCACGTACACATACACACATACATATACACGCACATATACATATACATGCACATATACATCCATACACACATACATCCATATACATGCACATATGCATCCATATACATCCATACACACATACACACATACACACATACACACATACACACATACACACATACACACATACACAGCCAGGAGGCCGGAAAGCAACGAAAATCGTGATCTATATGTGTAAAAGAGGGGAAAGAGAGGAGGAAGGGGGTGCAAGAGGAGAAGAGGGAGGCACCTCCCAGCATGGACAAGGGCGAAGGGAGCTCAGGTGTGCGGAAGAGACCCGGTGCTATGGTGGCCACCCGCCGGGCCGGGACCGCTCGAGCCGGAGAAGGAGGCTGATCGCATGTCGGTGTTGAGGGAAATGGATGACGAGGATGACGAGACGGACAGCGATCCGGTGGAGGCCTGACGCTTTGGGCGCCGAGCGAAGTTGAGGAACTTCGAGGAGACTGACCGCGGAAAGCCTGGGTGTGCAAGGGGAACCAGGGCCGGGGCCGGCAGGCAACGACAAAGAGCCAAAAACCGTTGGTTAGAAGGAGGCGGGCCGCGGCGGCGCACAAAGGGACTGCAGCGCGGCGCGTACCGGACGGGCTGCCAGGCGACTTGTCCGGCAAAGAGCCCGATGCAGACGAGGTGGTCGAGTAGAGCGACGTGGAAGAATATGAAGAGGGGAGCGAGGCCTCGGGCAGGTAGTCCTCGACCAGGCGCTCCAGATGGAAGGAGCGGCTCTTCTTGAACTTCTCCCGGAAGGAAGGAGCCCGGTAGGCGGCGTTCTGCTGGTTGACGACTGAGAAGCAGGGCAGGAGGGAGAAGAGGGTGAGTGGCCGAGGGAGG
>NW_009242982.1:60137-64722 GCF_000388065.1 Fonticula alba | reverse complement strand
GGGGGGGGGGGGGGGGGGGGGGGGGGTGACGCGGCGGGAGCCGGAGGAATAACACGCACACTCGACATCCAGGCCGGCATTGTAGTGCGACCAGCCCTTGAGCTCGATGCGGTCGCCCAGCAGGCCGAGGAAGTCCTCGAAGTCTTGGCTGGATTGGGCTGGAAAGGCAGGGCCCGGTGGTCAGTACATAGGAAGGGAGGGGGGGGGGGGGACAGTCGCGGGCAGAAGCCGGCACACGATGACCGGCACACGATGACCGGCACACGATGACCGGCACACGATGACCGGCACACGATGACCGGCAGGAGGCGGGCCGGGAGAGGACGCACTGTTGCCGAACATTTCCTCCTCGCGGACCTGGCCGTCGCGAACGTAGAGCACGCCGAACTTGTACCGGACCTCACTCTGCTTGTGCTCCAACTGCAGGAGGGCTTCGCTGAGGGAGATGGCCGGAACCCGATGACCGCCAGGCCCGGAGCTCGGGGTATGGGCCCCTTTGCCGCTTCCGGAACCGGAGGCACTGGCAGCACCGGAGGAGGCGGTGGACGACCCGCCAGACCCGAGCCCCGGGGTCCGACGCGAGAGCATGGACGTGAGGCCGCCCGGGCCGGCGCCCCCGGCCAGGCCCTGGGCACGGAGCGCCGCGGCGCCGCCGGCTCCGACATCCGGGATCCACGTGAGGCAGTTGTCGGTGGAGTAGCGCTTGGAGAGGATTTCCGCCAGGACATCCCCGCGCAGGTGGGTGAGCGAGGTGAGCGGCATGAAGCGCACGAAGCACCCGTCGCTGGTCCAGATGAGCACGCGCAGGCGATCGCCACCGGTCCCGGAGGCAACGCCCCCGGTGCCGGAGGAAGTGGCCCCGGAAACCGCGTGATCCCCCTGCTCGCGGATGGCCGACACACAGAGAGGCCCGAAGCGCGAGTCGATCCCGAGGAAGTTGAACATGCCGCCCCCGGCCCCGGGGCCGGCCAGCGAGGAGGCATCAGCCGACAGCAGCGAATCGTGGCAGGCCCCGGGAGCGCCGCCGGTCGGCCGCCGGAGCGGGTACCAGAAGTACTCGCGGAAGAGGAACCCATTGTTCAGATGGTGCATGACCGGCTCGTCGTCGTCGATCAGCGGGGCCGCCCGGCAGCCGGACCCCAGGCAGCTGGGGCAGGAGGCGAACTCCGGCTGGTCCGAGGGCGACAGGGGCCGGCCGGCGGAGGCCCCGGCCCCGAGGGGCAGGGCATCGCCCTCGCTGTCGGACTCGGACGGGAGCTCCATGTCCGGTGTGGAGGCCCCGCCGCTGGTGGGACTGGCGCCCCAGCCGCCGGGCGGATCCTCGGCGCCGGAAGCCCGGCGGAGAACCTGCCGCCAGCCGGGGCTGGAGGAGGCCCGACGCGCCTGGGCCCCGGCCCCGGCCGCCGAGTTGGCCGGGTGTGTGACCGTTGTCGAGCCAGGGGCATTGGGCAGCAGGGGGAAGTCCGTCCCGGCGCGGGGGTGGAGCTGGCTGGCAGGTACATATTGCGACCCCTCGCACCGGTGACATAGGAGGAAGGTGTAGTGGGGGGGCAGGGCCGCCGGGGCGCCGAGCTGCGGCGCCTCCACACAATAGCCTCCAAGCTCGGCGATCAGTGGGACCTCCTGCGTGGTGGCGGGGAGCCGGGGGGGTGTGGGGGGGTGTGGGGGGGGGGACTTGTCAGCATAGAGAAGGGAAGGGAGGGGCCGAGGGCAGAGAAGGGCCAAGCAGGGGAGACGAGCAGGGCAGACGAGCAGGGCAGACGAGCAGCGCACCACTTCGTGAGACATGATGCTCGCGTATTTGGCACTGGCACTGCGGGTGGTGGCCTCGATGTTGCGCAGGAGGAAGTCATGCATGCTCTTGTAGTAGTTGAGAGCCGCCTCGTCGCGGCCCATGGGCCGCTGGCGGACCGTGGCCAGCAATGTCTCCATCGAGTGCAGGGTGTCGAAAAGGACCTCCCGATAGGATTCGATGGTGGTGGACGCGTGGAAGAGCAGCCGGCTGGTGCTCTTGAGCATGGCTGCCTTGCCGGAGGGGAGCATCTTGCCGGCGCGGATGTCGGACGTCAGCTGGCTGGTGACCGCCAGGCCGGTGAAGCTGTCGTTCAAGTAGGGGTTGAGCTTTTAGAGTGGAGGGAGGAGGGTCAATCAGGCGTCGGGGCGAGGGGGGGGGGGGGGGGAGAGAGACACACACAGACACACACAGACACACACAGACACACACAGACACACACAGACACACACAGACACACAGAGAGGGGGAGACGCACACGCTTGATGACGAAGAGAATACGACACGCGGCGTCGGCCACGATGTAGTCGATCTCACCGGAGCCGGGGCCTGCTGAGCCGGCACCGGTGACAGCTCCGGCCCCGGTCCGAGGAGTTGGGCCGACCTCGGTCGGGGAGTAGTCCTGCAGCGTTTCGAAGGGGAGGAGTGGGCGACCGAGCCCACCAGTGCGCAGGCGCTCGCGAATGTGCACGCCAGAGGGGGTGTAATTGAGGGCACCCACAGCGAGGGCCCGGCCGGCGGCCTGAGGATCGCTGGGTCCGAGCCCGACACTGGCACCGGCACCGGCACCGGCACCGGCACCAGCACCGGCACCGGCCAGAGCCGCCCCCGACCCCGGGGAGAGGTCCGTCAAGGAGGCATCCGGAGTGGAGAACTCATTGTTGCTGGTGGACGACCGCAGGGGGTAGGAAGGGGTGGTGGGCGGCTCGAGGAGGCTGGCATCGGCCCCGGCCCCGGTCCCGGCCCCGGCGCCGCGCAGGAAAAATTGCACATCCTCCTCATCCGGATAGGCCACCAGCTCCGGGGGATTGTTCAGCCGCGAGAGCGCCATGAGGACGATGTCCCGCGCGGGGAGCTTGGCATCGGACACATACAGCAGCGGGGCCCGGGGGATGCCATCGGGCCCGGTGCAGGAGGGCGAATTCAGGCAGATCGGGTGGAGAGTCTCGTGCGCGACGACCGGCGACGCGTCGAAGGCGGGGAAGGAGTTGTGGAATTCGCTGAGAGCCCCCTGCGAGGGGAGGATGCCCGGGGAGGAGATGCTGGAGCTGGCGCGCGAGGAGGCCAGCGATGTGTCCGACAAGTCGGCCGACAGGTGATCGAGGCTGAGCGGGGCAATGCCCGGAGCAGTGGGGCCGGCAGACCCGGGCCCGATGGTCCCGCTGCCTGGCAGACCGGCCATGCCCTCGTGCAGGCCAGCACCGGAGCCGGTCCCGGTGGCCGAGGGGCCGCGGAGGTGGAGCTGCGGCGCCGCCTGGAAGGATATCCGCCGGGCGGCCAGGGCCGGGGCCGGTGACACGGCCACGGCCGGCAGCGCGGGCGGCACCTCGGCAGGCGGGGCCAGCATCATGTAGGTGCTTTCGTCGCTCTCGGTGCCGCTGTCGAAATCCTCCGACGGGGGCTGGTTGTCGACGGTGGCCATGGGAGACCGGGGAGGCGGCCCGGAGCGCCGGGCCAGGGGCAGGCCGCCGTGCTGCTCGACGGTCGAGGGGTCGGGGCCGGGCGCGCCGGAGTCCGATGCCGAGGGGTAGGCCGAGATGGGGGACACGCCGTCGCCCCCCTCCTGGCTGAGGGACAGCATGCTGATGGGAGCCAGGGCCGGCATGGGGGAATGCGGCGACCGGGAGAGCGAGCTGCTGGAAGACCCGGCCGAGATGGAGCCGATGCCGACCACCGGATCGTAAGCCGCACCGGGGTAGTGGGCGCGCGAGCCGGGCGGCAGGGTCAGCGTCGGGGTGGAGGCCCGGCCGGCGGCGGCCGCGGCCGCATGGGCCCGCGCCGAGGCGGCCGTGGTCAAGAGCTCGATGGAGCCGAGGGACCCGGACCGGGCCCGGCCAGCCCGGCCCGGGCCACCGCGAGGGGACCCCCCGCCGCCGAAGGACAAGACACCAGGGCCCCCGGGCGCGGGAGACCCGGAGGACCCGGGCCCGGCCGTGGCCGACAGGAGCCCAGCGTGCGAGGCCCGGCGTGTCCAGTGCCCGGCCGGCAGCGAGGGATTGGCCAGCTGCAGGGGCAGGAGCATGCTCCGGGGGCGGAGGTTGCGCGACAGGTCGTCGGCGGCCCGGCGGCGGGTTTCATCCGCCACACGGGACAGATGCTCGGCCAGGATGTCCGCCGGGAACTCCACCTCCAGGGGATTGGGCCCGGCATGGTGTGCATGGGCCCCGGGGTGGGGGCGCTGGTAGGGGGAGGCATTGCTATCCTGGTAGCTGCTCTCGCTGCACTGGCGCGACAGTCGGTGGAAGTCCGGGGGGGGAGAGGACGAGAGCCCGGGCGAGCGGTTGACGTCCGAGGCCGAGCCGCCGTATGAGCTGTACAGGCTGGCGGTTTCGGCCGAGGGGGGGGGAGGGGTGGAGGTGAGTTCCGGCGCTCGGGGCAATCTGGCAGGGGGGTGGGGGGGGGTGGCGGTGGGGGGAGAAGAACGCACTTCACATCATCCTCGGAGGGGATCCTGGACGCGAAGTCCGATGTGCTCATGACCTCGGCCGACGGGAAGGAGTGCGAGATGTGCGAGGACCTGGATGTTGCAAGGAGCCGACGGGAGATCTGCCGGTGGGTGGGGGGTGGGGTGGG
>NW_009242982.1:57115-58340 GCF_000388065.1 Fonticula alba | reverse complement strand
AGGCAGGGATGAGTGTCCGTGAATGGGCGATGGACAGAGGGCGAGAGGGGGAGAGACGAAGAAAGGTGTATTTGGACATTTGGCAGAGGCCGAAAGTGAGAACACCGGGCGGGGGGCGGCGATCTGGGATCGCGCGCGCGAGCGCGCGCATCGGCGGGGTAATCCAGGCAATGTCAAGACCATTACGAATGGCCCTGCCTGTCCCCAGCCTCTGCTGGGTGGAGACATCGGCGCCCTAGACTGGGGGGGGGGGCCTCGTTCTCGGGACCGGAGCCGCGGCGGCCGTGGTGGCCACGGCGAGAACGACAAGAGCAGCGACGGCGGCGGCGGCGGCAGCGGTCGTTCCCTGTTTCCGTCACAGGGAGTTGGGATGATTTGGGTTTTCCCCAGGGGTGGCGGCGGGGCCGCCCGCGCCCGGTGATCCCCCCCCCCCTCCCCGCCCCGCGGCGGCGGCGGCGGCGGCCAGAGGGCGACGTCGGCCACGGGGGCAGCCGGGGTAATACGGGCGCCCCGATGGCAGCCATGGGGACTAGACAAGGCGCGGCTGGGGGATGCCCGGCCAGGCGGGCCGCCCCCCGCCGCAGCCCGGGGCCGAGGAGCAAGGCCGAGGGGATTAAGATCGTCCCGCGCGAGCGGCCGGTTCCTGGGACCGGGGGGCAGGGGCGGGGGCGAACGCGCCGGGAGACCAGGCACTTGCGCGTGCGCGCGCTCACACACCCGCACCCACTCGCTAGTGCGGCTGCCTCGGCCCGAGGGGAGGGCCCCTTCACGGGCAGGCGCGTGCAGGCGCGTGAACACAGGAACCACCAACTCGGCCGGCGGGGACCAACAAACAGCCACAGGCGTCAGAGAGGAGGCTCGAGGGCCAGGGGGTGGGCCCGGGAAGAGCCGGGAGGGGGGGGGGGAGGCTCTACACCCGAGTGCGCGGGCCAGCTGGACGACTGCCAGTGTACCCCGCGGACAGAGGGGGCCCTGGGGGAGGCGTGCCGGGTCCGGCGACCGGGGGGCCGCAAGCTGCCGGAGGGCCACAAAGCAGGAGAGGAACGCCCAAGGCGCATGCGCACATACGCGCACGCGCGCGCGCGTCTTCGTAGTCCGTGCGGGTGTCGGCTACGACCCGCCTGCGCCCCTCGGCCGCCCGAAACGCCGCCGGTCGGCGGGGTCGGCGCGCGTGCCACGCGGCTCTTGGGCGGAAGACATCCGCCTCCACCCCCCCCCCCCCCCC
>NW_009242982.1:53418-54581 GCF_000388065.1 Fonticula alba | reverse complement strand
CCTCCACACCCTCCTGCGCCTGCTCCCTCGCCCCCCCGCCCCTACCGGCGTGGGCCCGCTGGCGGGGAGAGCGGCCGCATGAACGTGCTTTGTACACAATGCGCAGGATAGTATATTTCTCTGGCCGGAGCGGTCGCCCCCCCCCCCCCCCGCAGGCTGGTGTGGTGGCAGGGGGTCTAGCCAGTCTTTCGTAATGCGCGGCCGTGTGATCCGATGGCCGGGTCATCCGTGCGGAGTGTGATCACGGTGCTTGGTGGTGTAGGTCACCCGATCTTTGGCCGGTCGGGTGGCTGAGCCATGCCCGCGGACTCCCGGCGCTCGAGATGCCCCCCCACCCCGTAGGGCGAGAGAACGGCCCGCCGAGCGGCCGGCTTGGGGAGGGCACCAGGGGGATGCCCCCCGCTCAGGTGTGCCCTGATCTCCCTCGCACCGAGGCTGGCTTGCCCCTCCCCCCCCCGTGAAGTGCGGCGACCGGGAGGAGCACCACCCCGGAGAGAGGATGAAAGGCGGGACTTCGGGGCAGTGGCGGACCCCTCTTCCCCGGGGAGAGCAGCACGAAAAAGGCAGCGGGGGAGGGGAGGTAACAGCCGCCCCTGGTACACAGGAACAAGGGTGCACAACCACACTACACCGGCCGGCAGTCGGGTCCCCCCCGTCCCCGGGATAGCAAGCAAGCAAGTTGGGAAGTCTTTTAGTGTAACATATTTGGGGGGGGGGAAGGGAGGAGAAGAGGAGGAGGGAGGGGCGGCAGGGCGCGTCCTGCGCTCTAGTCCAGAGAGGGGGGTGTGAAAGGGAGAAGAGGTTGAAGGTACAGAGGGGAGCGGGAGGCGCGGAGTAAACCGTCGTCTGTGGCGCGGGAGAGGCCCCCTCTCCCCTGCGCCCCTTTTCGGCTCTTTGGTGACCGCCGCCCCTCCGGGGCTTCCCCCTTCGCCTGCACGCCCACACCCACATGCGCATCGGCCCCCTGCGGGGTGGCTTGTGGCGGTGGGCGAGAGAGGGCAGAGGCGACACACATGGGCCAGCGAAGGCGAGAGGCGCGGCAGGCCCATGTGCATCTGCGCCTGAGGGGGGCGCGCGTGCGGACGCCAGTTCCTGAGGAGGATGTGTGTAGGGGAATGCAGGAAGGGGGGGGGGGGAAGGAGGGCGCGCACACACCACGAGTG
>NW_009242982.1:52172-53222 GCF_000388065.1 Fonticula alba | reverse complement strand
GGGGGAGAGAGGCAACCTGACCTGCATCCTCACAAACAGATGCGCGCCGGAGGGCATGCATGGGTGTGGCTGTATGTGTATACACACACACACACACACACACACACGCGTAGGCATGCGTGGAGAGCGCGGGAAGGGGCGCGGGGGGCGGGGGGAGGGGTGCTACTTAGGCGTGCTTGGCGTGGGAGGCGGTGCGGTGGATGATGGAGTCATCGCCGGAGTCCATGCCGAGCATGGTGACGATGATGGCCACCAGGGCAACGACGGTGATGCCGACAACGGTGGCCACCAGGGCGAAGGAGACGGTCACATCGACGAACTCGCAGGAGTCCCCGGAGTGGGAGGGGCCGCAGTTGCAGCGCCAGCACTCGCGAGTGGCGTCCTTCTTGTGGATATGGCAGCCAGCCAGGCCAGAGCAGTTGTTGGTGGAAGCCAGGCAAGTGGCCTCGGTGTCGAAGCAGGTGTAGGGGGCCACGTGGCGAGGGATGGTCTCCTCGGAGCGCACGCGCAGGGACAGGGGCATGTTACGGAAGGGCAGGGACATCATGGTGAAGAGGGTGGAGTCGCCGGCGGCGGAGGTGGCAACAAGCTGCGGGGGCGTCGAGGGGAGGGCATGAGGGCGAATGAGCGGGTGAGTGGATGTCCCAGGTGGGAAGGGGGCAACAAAGATGCGGCATGCGACCGGGCGCTCATCAGGGCGGGAGGAGGGCGGGGGGGGGGGGGGGACAACGCACATCCTGGATGGCAGCGCCGAGGGTGGCGGCAGCCTGGCGGCCGAGGTCGCCAGAACGGTCGGACGCCTCGTGGGCAACATCGCGAAGACCGTCGAAAACCAGGAGGACCGAGTCGGCCAGCTTGTCGGCCTGAATGCCGGACTCGAGGACAAAGCGAACGAGGGCCTTGGCGGCCAGGATCTCCTGCTCCAGGAGGGGAAGGCCACCGGCGCCGGTCAGGGCGTCGTTGATGGCGGCGACCAGGCGACCGGAGAAGCCGGCATCGCGAGCACCAGTCGAGAGGGAGACGGTGGCGGACTGAGCGTGGGAGAGGCGC
>NW_009242982.1:48457-51359 GCF_000388065.1 Fonticula alba | reverse complement strand
GACCTCGGGGCCGGCAGCGCCAGGAGGGGGGGAGCAGGACCGCGGCAGCCCCGGCTGTGTCGTCGTCCTGCGTGGGCGCAAACATGCATGGGGGGCGGGCCGGGCCTTCGGCCTCCGTTCTGGCGGCGAAGCCGGGGCGGCAACCCAGCAAGGGACACGCCATGGTCTGACTCTCGGGACCGGGGGGAGAGGGTCTGGAGCCGGGCCCAGGGCGGGTGGTGCCGCGGGCCGTTGTGTGCGGCCGTCTCGTGGACCTGGGCGCGCATGCGCGGCCCCGCCGCAGGACGAGAGCGGAAAGAGCGTGAACGCGGCGGGGCCGGGGACACCACCACAACAGGGAGGCCCGAAAAAAAAAAACAACACTGGTCGTCCGGGCTCCGGCCGGTGGCGGGGGGCGAAGGGGGAACCGGGCGCGCCGGCCGGGTCAGGTGGGTCTAGGAGCCGCCGGCCTCTGTTGGCAGCTGCGCCGCAGTGTGCAGGCGGGCGGGCGTGTATGTGTGCGTGTGTGCGCGTGTGAGCGGTTGTGCTTGTGGGAGGACGCGCCTGCCCGGCGGGGGCAGGTGCGGGTGCGCTGGGGCGCCTGCCTCGCGCCCCACCCTCGGCCATGGGGCGCCTGCCGTGGCCCAGGACACCCGGCCGAGGCCCGGGGGCAACAGGGCCCCCTCCGGGCCGGGGCCCTCGGCCATCGAGCTACTGGGTCCTGGGAGCGCGCCCGGGCGAGGAGGAGGGCGCGCCCGGTAGCTTGGCGGCGGGCAGGACGCACACTAAGTCATCCCCGGCCGCTCGCTTGATTCTCCCCCGCCCGCCCGCCCGCCCCCGGGCCCCGAGCGGCAGCCAGGGCCGAAGGGCTGGCGATCTCCCGAGCGGCGCGCTCTGCCGAGGCGCCGCCGGGCCAAGGCTTGCTCGGCCGGGGGAGAGGCCCACCTTCGGCCGAGTGGCTCTCTAGGGTTGTTTTTTTTTTCCCCCCCCCCTGAGCTCGTGCAGAAGGGCAGACCGGGGCCGACCGGGCCTTTCTCTCTGGCTCGGGTCCGGCCTGCCGCGCAAGAGAGAGGCCGGGGCAGCGGCACACATCAAATAGAGCCCATTTAAAAATGGGGCCTTTTCCTTGGGCAGCACACCTCGGCCAGGCGTTTCCGACCCCCTGGGCCGCCCATCGGTCGGGAGCACGACCGGGGCCCGGGGGGGGGGGGGGGGGGGGCGTCTGCACGGGGGTGGGGGGGGCGGCGGGGGAGGCGGACGGGCGCGGGACGGGCGGGCGGCCAGCACTATTGCACACACATATGTTGTTTGCATGTTGCTATCGTCGTCGTGGCCTTCGCACGCCCGTTTTTCCGAAGCGTTCCGCCCGCGCCACCCGCAGGCCCGCGCTCGGGACAGCCAAGACCGGCGTCTTGCTGCCCGTCCCCCCCCCTCTCCTTCTGCGGGGGGGCGCGGCGGGGGGCGGGGGGGGGGGGGGGGGCGGGCACCTGGGCCGCGGCCCCCTCCCTGGCGGGCCGGGGGGAGCAGAGGCTGCCGGGCAAGGGACAGCCACACAGCGCGCGCAGGCCGCAAGACCCCGGGTGTGGGGCAGGCGGCGGGGGGAGAGGCTGTGACACACAGAGGAGCATGAGACACGCCGCGCGCCCCGCCCCCCCTCCCAGAGGTGGGCCGGCGGCCGCTCACCGGGCCGGCCTAGGGTTGAAAGCCCGAACCCGGCCGCGGATCACATGCGGATAAATGCTATTTAGAGGATGACACGGCCGGGGCGCACGGGACGCGCTGTGGCATGATGAGCCCAGGAGCGGCCGCACAAACACAATCTTTCTGCCGGGCCAGCCAATCAATCGCCTCCACTCGCGCGTTCTTATTTTGCGGCCCACAGCTCTTGCTCGACTTATGTGCGGGGGCGCCGGGGGGGGGGGGGGGGGGGCATGGACATGCCTCGCCTGTTTGTGTGTACCCCAGCAGTGTCGGGGGAGATTTGCGCTCCTTCGGCCCCTCTCCGTGCGGCCGTGGCCGCCGCCCCCCCGCGCCGGACGGCGCGATCGCGCCCGTTGGGAGAGGGGAGAATCCGCCTGGTCTCGGGCCCGGCCCTCCTTGCCTGCTCCTCGGCTGCATCGCCAACCCACATGCCGGCACTTGTGTCGTCGCCTGCGCCCCCTCGGCCCGCTCTTAGGTGCACGACGCGGGCACGCGTGCATACACGCGCACGAACGCAGGGGCCACAAGGACAAACAATCAGGGGAGCGTGGAACATGGACTGTTTTTTTTTATTATGAAAAGGGTTACGCATGCGGCGGCCCCGGCGAGCCGTCCTCCCCCTGCGCGGCGGAGAGGTGTGCGCGCCATCATCCGTCTCCCTCGCCCGCCGTGGGGAGGGGGCGGTGGGGATGTGCGAGGGCGAGCCGAGAAAAAAAAGGACAAAGGACATACAGAGGAGAGAGGGGGGGGGGGGGAAAAGGAGGGAGGGCACATGCACCGGGGCCGATCTAGTGGCCGGCGCACGCGACGGCTCCCGGGGGTGTGAAAAGGGGGAGAGAGAGAGAGGGAGAGAGATAGGCGCACGGCGGCGCGGACTGCCCGCGGTCCGGCCATTAGCGGAAGAGCTTGCTACCGATGTGGAGAACAAAGACAATGAAAATGAAGGCCACGGCGAAGATGAGGATGTGGACCGGGTCACTGTGGGGGTGGTGGGGGGGCGAGGGGCGGCGTCAGCGGGGCGGGGGAAGGCGGCGACCCGGCAATGATGGCAATGGTGGCAAAGGACGACGCACAGCTCCATGCGGCTATCCTGGACGAAGCCGACGGCACCACGGCGGGCGCCGGGGGCGGTGGCAGCGCGAGCGGCCTTGCTGTGGGGGTGTCAGTGTCGGGGCAAGGCACCGAGCGCCGGGGCGCAAGTAAGCAAGTGAGGGGGGGGGGG
>NW_009242982.1:47801-48447 GCF_000388065.1 Fonticula alba | reverse complement strand
GGGGGAGGGGAGGGGAGAGGGAGCAAGAGGCAAAGAGAGGGAGCAAGAGGCAAAGAGAGGGAGCAAGAGACACAGAGAGGGAGCAAGAGACACAGAGAGGGAGGAAGAGGCAAAAATCGGCGAACGCACGGCGGAGTCCAGCAGCAGGCCATGGACGGAGGAGGCCACCGGGACCGAGGACATCAGAGAGCCCGGGGAGGAGGTCAGGACGAAGGTGTGGCCGTCGATGGCCGCGTCGCGGGCCGCGGCGAAGACGCTCTTGGAGGAGGCCGGCGCGGTGAAGAGCGAGTTGAGGACGGTGTCGCGGGGGAGCTCGAAGGCGGCCTCGGCCGGGACCTGGCTGGCCAGGGCATCCACGACAACCGGCCGGGCGGCGTTCAGGACGGCCGTGATCGAGAGGTTGGGCCGGTCAAAGAGGGAGACCGCGGGCAGGGCACCGGCGGCGCTGGCCGGGAAGTTGAAGGCCGCGCCGAGGCCGTGCAGGTGGGCGATGGTCGAGGCAACATCCCCAGCAGCCAGGGGAGTGGTGTCGGCCGAGCCGGCAGGGAAGGAGAAAGACTTCGGCGCGGCGAGGACGCGCATGGAGCCGGAAGCTGGGCGGTGGGGGAAGGAAGAGAGAAGGGGGGGAGGGAGGGGGTGAGGAGGG
>NW_009242982.1:43046-44228 GCF_000388065.1 Fonticula alba | reverse complement strand
GGGGCGGCGCTCGACGGTCAGGAGGGGAGGAGGGCGAGGGGGAGCGGCGAAGTGGTTGGGTGGGAAGGAGGGAGGAGGGGAGGACGGGGGCGAGCTTACATGGCGGGTGGGTGGGAGGGAGGCGGAAAGGGGGAAGGGGACAGGTCAACTCCGAGGGAGGGGCGGTGTGACACTGTGGTGGTTGCTGGCCCAGGGCGCCGGCCCGGGGGGGGCCGGGGGAGATTGCTCAAAAAGGCCGCCGTCGCCGGACGCTTCCCGGGGCCTCCCTCCTCGCTGGGGGGGGGGGGGGGGCCCTCGCCCGGTCGCCGGTAGTGTGGACGTCCATCGGGGTGGAGACAAGGCGGGCGACGCGCGTGCGCCGAAGGGGGGCGGTTCCGGGCGGCCTCCTGCCTCCTTCGGGCCTACACCTTCGGGGCGGGCCTGCGGGACTCCGGGAGCTCAGGCGTGTGGGGGTGAAATGATGGGGGGGGGAAAAAAACTGCCCCGACACCGATGTGAGGGATGGGTGTTTTCTCGGGTGGACAGCGGGGCTCGAGGGGAGCCACCGAGGGGGCATGGGGGGGCAGGGCCCGTTGGAGCGCCAGCATTCGTAGTCACAGAGGGGCGGGGGCGGGGAGCGGCGGGCGCTGTTCTCGCGGCGGCGGCGGCGGCGGCGGCAGCGGCGAACCTTGATGGGGCATTAGTCTTCGGACAGGTCGGGGGTCATGTGAATCGGGGAATATCACGTCACCTCAGCACGCTTGACGGATGCGCCCGGGAAAAGCCCCGACGCCGCCCGGGATTTGCGCCTCTCAGGGGTCTTTGTGTGCGCGTCCCGATGCGGGGGCCCCTCTAAAATCATGCTATCGGAGTGGCGGCCTTTTCCCGGGTCGGCCGGCCAGTCAGGGGGGGTGCTTTTCTTGTGGGCGCTGGTTGCCTCTCGAGGCGAGGGGGGGAGACTTTGGTGAGCCGCCTCACGGGCGACTCCGAGCGGGGGGAGCCGTGGTCGGCTGTGCCGGTCCTCCCGCGAGTGCGGTCTGGTGTGCGGAGCAATGGGTCTTGGCCGGACGGGGAGGCCGCGTCACACCGGCCGCTCCCACCCTGGGGATGTGGCGAGCGCGGTCGGCCGGCCGGCCGGCCGAGCAATCATGGATGCCGCGTTGGGCGGCCGGTGGGCCCGGCTCCCCCTTGCGCGGGGGGGGG
>NW_009242982.1:31017-41716 GCF_000388065.1 Fonticula alba | reverse complement strand
CCGTCGCGGGTTGCCGCGACAATTCCCCCCCCCCCCCCCCCCCCCCCCCCTTCCGGCCCCCCCCCCCCCCCCCCCCCCCCCCCCCCCCGTGCGCCCCCCCCCCCCCCCCTCCCCCCCCCGCCCGTCTCTCTCCTCCTTCTCCTCGCCTGCCGCCTTTCCTGAAGTCCGCCCACAGCCATGGCCGGTGTTGATGAGCTCGATGCCCTGATGGGCAGTCTGGCCGAGCAGCTTGCCTCTCTGGACCTGGTGTGTCTCCCCTCCTGCGCTTGGCTGGCTGACTCTTGGTGGCCTTCCTCTCGGCATGATCACTAACACATCTTTGCCCCTTTGCCGGAACCAGGAATTCGCCGACATGGTGTGTCCCACCCCTGCCCTCTCTCCCTCTCCCCCACTCAGTGCCTCGCCCTGTGTCTCGTGCTGACACCGCCCCCCCCCCCTCTCTCTCTCTCTCCCCTCTCGCTTGGCCATAGCTCCCCGCCGACCCGACCCCTGCCGCGGCTCCGGCACCGGCCGCGGCGCCGGCCGAGTCCTCGTTGGCGACGCTGGCCGCGGCTGCGGCGCCGGGCGTGCGCGTGCTCTCGCGCGCCGAGACTGCGGCGGCGCGTGCCGCCGCCGGCGGCCTCCCCCCCTCGGCCACGCCTCCCCTCGAGCCCGAGGAGGACATCGTCATCGACATCACCGGCAACATGGTGCGCTGCCGGATCCTTTGCCTTGGGAGGGCGAGCGGGAGCGCCCGCTCCCTCCGCCACCCCATTGCCCCATCTAACCAGTATGCCCTCGGCTCGGTGTCTTCCTCCCCCCCAGGATGACATCCTGTCCGGGCTGGACAAGATTGTCGATGACATCGCCAAGGACCACGATCCGGAGGCCCGGGCCAAGGTCCGCGACGCGGAGATCGAGGCGGCCCTGGAGCGCATGAAGGCCGCCAGCGTGCGGAAGTCCCACATCCGTGTGTTCTATCGCCGCCCGGCCGAGGGCGACGCCGCGGCCGCGCCCGCCCCCAGCAGCGGCGGGCTGCTGTCTTCCTTCCGCCGAGGCGCCTCGAGCGCCCTGCTCCAGACCGAAGGCGGCGAGTACAAGACCTGCACCCTGACCTCGGAGATGTCCATGGAGGAGGTATGCTGCACCAGGGCCCGGGGGAGGCAGGGGGGACACGCGCGACGGAGCGACTCGCGCCGGGGGCCCCCCCCCCCCCCCCCCCCCCCCTTACCTGCCCTGCCGCCCCCGCCATGCCGTTCTAACATCGGTCGGTTCTCTCTTTCTTCTTTTCGTCCTGTCCCCGCTCTTCCTCCCCGCCTTTGAAGGCCATTCGCCACGCCTGCGAGCGTCACCTGCTGGAGTACACTCGCGGCGCGTATGTCCTCTTTGAGGTGTGCGCCGATTATGGCATCGGTGCGTGGGCCTCGCGCCCTGGGAGCCGATCCGCCCCCCCCCCCCCCCTCCCGGGGGGTCCTCCCATCATGTGCCGGGTTGCGGTTCGCGCGTGCGCGCACCCTGTCAAGCCGCCTGAGGTCTAACATGCCGGGTTGTCCGTTTGCTTGCGGGGGTCTGCCCGTTGTGCGGGGCCCTCTCTCCCTCCCCCCCCCCCCTCTCTCTCTGTCTCTCCCGGCCCGCGTGGCCGTGCACACATGTGGGCCGACAGAGCGCCCCCTCCGGCCCTTTGAGTGTGTTCTCAGCGTGATGGACAGCTGGGAGCGGTACTCTTCGAATTACATTGCCCTGCGGCCGACGCCGAAGGGGGCCGGCCCGATCACGGGCTACATCCCGGAATTCAGCATGGTCAACGGGACCTTCCACTTTGAGACCGGCACCCAGGTGCCGGCCCTGCATCCGTCGGACGGCCCGGACCCGACGCCGCTGCCGCCGAACTCCGGCACCGGCAAGTGGGCTCGCCGGTATTTCGAGCTCCGCCAGGCCGGCCTGTACCACTTCTCGGACACGCGCGTGCGTCCCGGCCGCTGCGGCCGCCTCGTGTGCCTCTGATGCGCGTGCCACTTTGGACTTTGCCCGGACTTCGGCCACTGATCCCCTCATGACCTTGCCCCCTTCCCCTGTCCCGGCTTGCCGCGGCTGCCTTTCCTCTTTCTCCCTCCCTCCCCCTCTCCCTCTCTCTCTCTCTCTCTCTCTCTTTCTCTCTCGGGAACCCGTGCCTGGCCTGTGTGCGGGGGGGGGGGTCCAGCTCGCTGGCGAGACCTTCCTCTGTGACTGGACCGACTACGAGCTGTACCACTTCTCGGTTCGTCGCTCGAAGCAGCCGACCAACTTCGGGTTTGCGCTGCGCCACCGGTCGCGCCTGTCGCTCGGTGATGCCTGGGCGCCGATCCCCTCCAAGCCGCGGCCGGTGAACAGCAACAGCGCGGCCACCAATGCCGACATCGTGCCGCCGGCGTTGATCTATTTCAGCGCCGATTCGCAGGATGAGATTGACCTCTGGGCCAAGACCATGAATGACGCGCACAACCGGCGCTTCGTGGTGGCCAACCCGGATCGCGTGGACCAGCGTCTGCTGCGCATGGATGGCGATCGCCGGGCCCTGCGCGAGCTGAATGCCGCGCAGCTGGACGCCGAGGTGCGTGCTGCTGTCCCATGCTCTGCTGCCTGTGGCTGTTGTGGGCCTGGGTTTTTCTCGCCCGCGCGCCTGTGGTCTCCCGGGCTTCGGGGAGGGGGCGGGCGATGGTGTTTTGCCTGGTCGTGGTATTCGCTTTGGCGGTTGCATCGTATTGACCATCGGCTTGCGGGTCCCGGTCGCCGGCCGGTGCTGTCGCCACTGGGCTGCTGTGCATGTGCATGTGCATGTGCATGCAGGCCAAGCGTGCCCAGCGGGTGGCCATTCGCGAGGCCACGGCCGCCGGCGCGTCCAAGGCCGACGCCGAGGCCGCCGGGCGCAAGGCCTTCGAGGAGGTCATGCGTGGGGGTACCTCCGGGTTCAAGAAGCTCGTGGAGAAGGAGCAGGAGATCCAGCAGCAGAAGCGCAAGGAGGAGGAAGAGTATGCCAATGAGATTGCGGCTGCTCCGGCGGCCGTGGCGACCGGGTCCGAGTCGGGTCCTGGGGCCGTGCCGCCCAAGCCGCGGCCCAGCCATCGCGAGTCCATCTACACGGCGGTCGTGGCGGAGGATGTGAGCTCCTTCGCCCCGGGGCCGATGAAGGCCAGCGTGGCCACCATCTCCACGGGGGACTTGCCGCCGAGCGAGCCGGGGGCCGTGACGACCCCTTCCACGCCGCCGGTGCCGCCGCCGAAGAAGCCGGCCAAGCCGGCCAAGCCCACCGGTCTGTCGACCGAGGCGCCGTCCGATGTGATGGCGGCCATTCTGGCCCTGGCTGGCCCGGCGCCGGGTGATGCGGCGCCGGGCCCGGGGCCAGGGAAGCCCGCTTCGCCGTTTGCGGCGGCGGTGTCATCATCGGCGGCCGGCGGGGAGAAGCCGGTGTCGGCCTTTGGCGGCGGGCCGGCCCCCCCGCCGAAGCCCTCGGTGCCGGCCAAGCCGGCCTACGCCACCGGGGGCTTTGTCCCGCCGCCGGTGAAGACCACCACCATGCCGGGCGGGGGTGGGTCGCCGTTCACCTCGCCCCCCGGCTCGCCGGCCGGCTCGCCGCCGCCGGTGCCACCGAACAAGCCTTCCTCGCCGGTGTTCGCGTCGGCGCCATCGACGGCGGTCAGCGAGCTGGCCGCGCCGCCGGTCAAGCCGCGTCCGGCCTTCGGCGGGGGCAGCGAGGCGGCGATGGCTCCTCCGCCGAAGCCGCGTCCGGCCTTCGGTGGGGGCAGCGAGGCGGCGATGGCTCCCCCGCCGAAGCCCATGGCTCGGCCGCAGCCCCCACTGCCGGAGAAGCCCACTGCCGGCGGTGGGCCGAACTTCGGGCCGCGGGCGGGGTTCGCGCGGCCGCCGCCCCCGGCGGCTGCGGCCTCCTCGTCGTCGACGCCCGAGGCGGCCTCCGGCTCGTCGCAGGACTCCGGCCATGAGATTGACACCAGCAGCGGCGTGACCTCGGTGTCGGCGGCGGCCAGCATGTTTGGTGCCTCGCTCAAGCCGCGTGGCCCGTCGCAGTTCCGGTGAAAGGCCCAGTTGCCTGGTGTGGGCGGGAAAAAGCACCGGGGCAAAGGGGGGGGGGGGGGTGTATGTGTGTATGTGTGTGCGTGTGTGTGTGCTTGCGAGCGCAGTGCGAGAGCCGCCCCGCCCCGCCCCTGCTCCCTCCTTGCCATCACGGCCATCCTCCCCCTCCCCCTTCTCGGGGATCGTGGTGGTGTACTTGCCCCTCCTTTTCCCCGTCACCACAATGTCCTCCTTTCCTTGGCTTTTCCCTGTCTACGTGTGTGTGTGTGTGCGTGCGTGCGTGCGTGCGCGTGTGTGTGCGCGCGTCGGTCTGGCTTCTCCTCGCCACCCCTCGCTCGCTCGGCAAGCGCGCCCCCCCCCCCTCGTCGCTCGTGCCGCCCTCTGCCGTCCATGAATGGTACCCCAATGGGCGAACGTCCATCCCGGCGGGGGGGGGGGGCAATATGTCGAGCAATACATTCCCCGATGGGTCTCTGCCCCCTTCGACGCGCGGGTAAAGTGGCTGCCGGGCATCCGGTGTAGGCGTGCCTCCTCTTCGCCTGGGGCGCGTCGGGTGGGGCATTGCATCCGAGACAAGTGGGGGAGGAAGGAGAGAAACGATGGGGGGGGGACACAGTGTATTCTTGTTTGACTGGCGTGTTTTGCCGCAGCTTCGGGCAGAGGGACGGGGACAGAGGAAGGGACATTCCCCCCCCCTGGCGCGGTGTGAACAGAGCGCCCCTCCCCATCCAACAGACAAGGGAAGAGGAACGGGGGGGAGGGGAGGGGGGGGGGGTGCATGCCCGGGAACCAGGCGGGCGCAGGCCGGCCAGGGGTTTTGGGGCCCCCCCCGCCCCCTCCCCACTCGGCCCCCGGAGCGGCTGGCAAGCAGACAGGCGCGCACGCATGGAGTCAAAGAGGCACGCATGCTGACCAACAGGCAGGCATCTAGACAAAAACACAAGGCTGCCCACAAACAGGCAAGCATGGGGGGGATCGAATGGCGTGTTCGCCCAGCCCCCAAAAACTCAGCCATAGATCTTTTTGCTCGCGCCCGAAACAGGGACGCGCGAGCCGCAGGAGGGAGCACATTTTCTGCGTTCCCAGGCGGGGCACGCCTGCCCTGACCGGCATCCCCATCGACCTCGGTCGGCAGAAAACGCATCCCTGGGGGGGGGGGGACAGAGGGCTGGAGTCACATCCCCACCCCGGGCATCAGAGAGGGCCCCCCCCCCCCCGCGTGCCGCTCCCGGGCCTCGCTCGCCGGCCCTGCCCCCATGTGGCGGCGGTTTGGGCGTGTCGGGCGTGTGAATTTAGTAGCTGCGACCGAAGAGGGTGAAGCTCTTGGCGGCGGCACCGCACTGGAAGCACACATGCTTGGAGATGTCCTGGTCGGCGGGCTGGGCGAAGGGGATGCACAGGGACTTGGCGCCCATGCTGGGGGCCTTCTCGTCGGACTCGGCGCTCTCGGCGGCGGCGGTGATGGCCGACCGACGGCGGACCTCCTCCTCGCAGGCAACCTCCTCGCACCAGGGGGCCAGGGCCATGGACTTCTTGGCCAGGGCGGCGGTGAAGTCGGCCCAGGTGATGGTGGTCAGGATGTGGGCATCGCGCTCGGCGGTGGCGCGGGCCAGCATGTCATTGTGGATGGTGTCCAGCAGGGCCGGGATCTCGGTGGCCAGGGTGTCCAGCGAGAGGGTGGCCTTGTCGCCGGTGTCACGACGAGCGGCGACGCACTGGCCGTTGGCCAGATCGCGCGGGCCGATCTCAATGCGCACCGGGGTGCCCTTCATCTCCCAGTTGTTGAACTTCCAGCCGACGGTGTAGTTGTCACGGACGTCGGTCTTGACACGGACACCGGCGTCGGCCAGGGCGGCCTGGACCTCGGCCACCTTGGCCAGGAGCTTCTGCCGGTCCTCCTCGGACGTCCGAGCGGTCAGGCCACAGGGGATGACCACGACCTGGGTGGAGGCCACGCGCGGGGGCAGGACCAGGCCCTTGTTGTCACCGTGGACCATGATCATGACACCGATGGTGCGGGTGGTCAGGCCCCAGGAGTTCTGCCAAGCGTGGAGCTTGTCGCCGGTCGGGTTGGCCGGGTCCTGGAAGGTGATGTCGAACATCTTGGCGAAGTTCTGCCCAAGGCAGTGGGAAGTGGCGCCCTGAACGGCGCGGCCGGTGGTGGGGATGAACGCCTCGACGGTGGTGGTGTAGTAGCCACCGGCGAACTTCTCCTTCTCGGACTTCTTGCCCGGGACCACGGGCACGGCCAGCAGGTCGGTGTACACCCGACCGTAGAGGTCCAGAATCTGGAGGACCTCGGCGGCGGCCTCCTCCAGCGTGGCGAAGGCGGTGTGGCCCTCCTGCCAGAGGAACTCGCGCGTGCGGATGAAGGGCTGGGGATGCTTGAACTCCCAGCGGACGACATTGCACCACTGGTTCAGCCGCAGGGGCAGGTCGCGGTGGGACTGGATCCAGTTGGCGTAGGCCGGGTACATGACGGTCTCGGAGGTGGGGCGGACGGCGATCGGCTCGGCCAGGTCCGAGTCGCCGGACTTGGTGACCCAGGCCACCTCCGGGGCGAAGCCCTCGATGTGGTCCTTCTCCAGCTCCAGGCGGGCCTTGGAGACGAACATCGGGAAGTAGGCATCCTCGACGCCGAGCTTGGCGATCTCGCCGCCGAACCACTTCTGGATGGCGGCCCAGATGGCGAAGGCGTTGGGGCGGAGGATGTAGCACCCGGAGATGTCGTAGTAGTCGATGAGCTCGCCGCGGGTGATGACCTGCTGGTACCAGTCGTTGAAGGCGGTGGTCTTGTCGGCGTCCACGCCGCCGGCCACGGCGGTCTGGCCCTTGTCCTTGCCGGCGGCCTTGTCCTTGCCGGCGGCCGGGGCCTTGTCCTTCTTGGCGGGCTTCTCCTTCTTGGGCTTGGCGGCGGGGGTGGCGGCGGGGGTGGCGGCGGGGGTCTCCGCGGTGGCGGCGACCACGGGCTCGGTGGCGGCGACGGGGGTAGTGGTGTCGGTCATGATGTTCTTGGAGCTGGCAGCGTCCTGTGTGTTTGTGTGTGTGGGTGTGTGTGGGGGGGGGAGGGGAGTGAGTGAGTGTGTGCGTGGGGGGCGGAAGTGAGGAGGCTGAGGAGGAGGAGGAGGAGGAGGAGGAGGAGGAGGAGGAACGCCTGGTCGTACGATGCTTGATCGGTGGGACTGGGCTCGGCGGAAGGGCGCCCCGGCGGTCGCCTCGGGGCGTAGGATCGCTGGCCGAAAAAGGGGGCACCGGCCGCCGGCCGCGGGGGCGTGCTGGGGAGCATGGAGATCGGCCCGAGAAGTGGGGGAAGTAGAGAGGCAAAAAGCAGGGAGGCCAGGACGATCTCCGCAGCAAGGGGGGGGGGGCATCCGCGCGTCTGCGGCGCCGCACCTCTGCCAGCCCCGGGGGTGGACGTGCTGAGGTGGGAGATCGCACGAGCGGGGTGATTGCGCCAAGGGCCGGCACGCGGCGCGCGCTGCACCCCCTTCCGGATGTCCAGCGCAGCCCCCCCCCGCCCCTCCCCTTGAGGTCCAGGGGTGTCTCGGGGCCCTGCCCGCGCCAAAGGCACCCAGGCAACACAGCCCCCCCCCCAAACCCACGGCCAGGTGGACGTGCGTGCCCCCCCCCCCCCCCCCCCCCCCCCCCCCCCCCCCCCCCCCCCCCCCCTCCCCCCCCCCCCCCCCCCCCCCGCCCCCCCCGCCTCCCCCCCCCCCCCCCCCCCCCCCCCCCCCCCCCCCCCCCCCCCCCCCGGCCCCCTGGCCCCCCCCGCCCCCCCCCCCCGCCCCCCCCCCCCCCCCCCCCCCCCCCCCCCCCCCACCCTCCCGCGCGCCCACCGTGGAAGACAGCCGACACGCCCAACGGGGCTGCCCTGGCCCTGGGAGCCGGGACAAATGGCGGCGGATCTCCGTCCGTCAACGGTGTGGCAGTTCCAGAACGGAATGCCACTTCTAGCGTTCTACAAAACAAGACGCGGCATCGATGTGCCAGCGCTTCGCGATCTAGCACGCCCGGCGCTCCATCGTCGGGCGGTGTTGCCGGGCGTGGGGCGGCCGTTCTCTCCGGGCCGGTGGCGCGAGGCCCGGGAGACGATCCGATTCCGTGGGTTTTCGCACGGCACAGGAGCCCGGACATTTGGCGGCGCGTCGGCTTCTTGGCCTCCTCCTGCCGCGCTGGCCTGGCCCCGCGCGGCGGCGTCTCGGCGGAAAAGGTGGCTGCGCGCCCAGGCCGAACTGCCCACTCTCGGGGCTTGTCCACTGGCGCGTCCGGCGGCGGGTCTCCCTTCTGGCCTGTTCGCGAGGCCGGGTGGGGGGAGCCGTGCGCTCATGCGCGCGCGCGCGGGCGACGGTGATCCACCCCGCCCGGGGGGGCTCTGGCCACATCCCGGGCCGTGTTCCCCTCCTTGGTGCCTCCCCTCGCGGCTGGCGCTGCGCCCTCCCGCCGGGTTTGGCATTCCCTCTTCACACTCGCGGGAGGGGGGATTTAGGCTCTAAACCTGCGCGCAGGGATGCGGGCTGATTTTTCCGCCGGACCCCCAGACCATAGAGGCGTGCCGCCTCCCCCGAGTACCGGAGACCCACCCAGCATCGATCTCCCTACTCTCTCCTCCTCCTCCTCCTCCTCGCCTGTCTTCCTCTCCCTCTCTTTCTCTCGCTCCTGCCTCCCCCCTCCCCCCATCGCGCGCGTTTGCTGGCTTCTCCGCGGCCCCCTGCCCCTCCTCCCCTCGCTTTCTCGGCTTCCGGAGGGTGTCTCCTCACCTCCTTTGGTCTTCGCCGCCGCTCTCCCCCCCCCCCCCCCCCGTCTTCGGCAGGTCCACGGCAATGGCCACGTCCGGGTTCCCGCATGCCGACCGGCTGCTGTCGCCTTCGGGGTACCCCGCATCGCTGGGAGTCTCCTCCGGTTTCGGTTCTTCCCAGCCGGTCAGCGGCCAGGGCTTCTTTTATGGCTCTGGCGGCGGTGGCGGCGGCGGCGGCGGCGGCGGCAGCGGTGGCAGCCTGTCCTCCGGGCCGGGCTTCGGCGGCTACTCGCACTCGCCCCTTCCGTCGACGGCTGGCGGGTCATACTACGGCTCGAGCGGCCCGATGTCCAACACCGGCGGTGGTAGCACCGGCGGCGGCGGCGGCGGCGCATACGACGTACCGCGAGCATCGGCCTCCTCGGGTGCCGGCGCCACGGACTACCGCCCAGGGGGCTATGCGCTCGGGGCGTCGTCAGGGCCCGGGATGCGCTCGGCCGCTGGGTCCGGCGGGGTGGCTCCCGTGCCGGCAATGCCCCCGGCCGACCCTGGCGCCGAATATGCCCTGGTGCTGAAGGCCGTCCGGCGGAAGTATGTGCGCACGGTATCCCGGCAGGCGGGGTACCTGGCGGCGGTGGGCTCCTTCGGGCTGGCGCTGCTGTCGGTGGTCTGCCATCTGCCGACCGGCGCGGGGCCCGAGGGGCTTGACCCGGGCGCCGCGGCGGTGCTCGCACTGGCGCCACGGTCGCTGGACAACCCGCTCCTGGCCTGGGCGCGGGCTCTGGCCGGCATGCCGGGGCTGGCGGCTCTGCTGTTGACGACCGCCGCACTGGCGTCGATCGCGGCGCGCATCCTGACGCACCTGTTGTGCGCGATCCCGAGCAGCACCTCGGTCACGCGGAGCAATGTGTCTGGTGCGTCTGGTCGGTGTTTTTTTTTCCGCCGCCCCTCCTCCCGTCTGACCCTCTCTCTTTCTCTCTCTCTCTCCCTCGCCCCTGCCTTTCATGGGTTCTGTCCTGGTCTCTGCGCCTGTTTGCGTTTGCCCCGCGGCTCGCCCTCCATCCTGCTGGTCTCTCCGCCCACTCTTCCTCGGTCTCTGTTGCTGCTCCCCCCTCCGCCTCTTCCCCCCTCCCGGCAACACACACAGCATACACCCACCGCAAGCTGAATTCCTGGATGGCTCGCCTCTTTTGGGCCTCGATTCTGGCGGCCAGCATTGCGATTCTCGCCGAGTGCGTTCCCCACCTCCCTGGGCCTGGCCGATTTGCCGGGTCTCCTGATGCTTGCCCTGCGCCTCCCCCCCCCCCCCCTGACACTCATATCCCCTTGCCACTTTGGCGCTCGCCGTGGTGGCCAGCTTCTCGGCCGTGGTCATGGCCGCGGCGGCCATCGCATGCGGCGCGGTGTCGGCCTTCCTGCCGCCGGCCTTCGCCTGGCCGGCCGGGCCCGGGGCCGATGGGCGCCTGTTGCCGACGGTGCCCAGTGCCCCGGTGGGCGCGTCGGCCTCCGACGCGCTGGTCATCATGCCGCTGGTGCGGACGTTGCGGTCGCCGCTGAATATGGCCCCCTCGCTGGGGTTCGGCGTGCACGACGCTCTTCCGATCTCGCGTCGGCCTCCGACGCGCTGGTCATCATGCCGCTGGTGCGGACGTTGCGGTCGCCGCTGAATATGGCCCCCTCGCTGGGGTTCGGCGTGGGGCTCAAGTCTTCTGGGCCCGGCAAGAAGGCCCCCACCCGGTGCTTGGGTTCCTGGGCACTTGGGTGGCTGTGCGCGGCCGGGCGTCTGATCAACCTGCAGCCGCCCGGCCCGGCCGGCGGGTGCCCTGCTGGCCGGGATGGCGCCATGCCGTCCGGCGCCCCGGGCGCCGATGACGCGTCGCACTCGTTGACTTTGGTGCCGTCCGTCCTGCCGGCCGG
>NW_009242982.1:25672-30984 GCF_000388065.1 Fonticula alba | reverse complement strand
CCTTGTAAGTGCTTGGGTTCCTGGGCACTTGGGTGGCTGTGCGCGGCCGGGCGTCTGATCAACCTGCAGCCGCCCGGCCCGGCCGGCGGGTGCCCTGCTGGCCGGGATGGCGCCATGCCGTCCGGCGCCCCGGGCGCCGATGACGCGTCGCACTCGTTGACTTTGGTGCCGTCCGTCCTGCCGGCCGGGGCTGATGCCTCGACTCCCTTCCTGTGTGCCCTGCGTTCGGCGGCCCAGCGTGGGGCCCTGCAGGCCTTCTGGTCTGCCGGGCGCCTGGGTCTCGGGCTGCTGGCGCCGCTGCTGCTCTTTGCCTGGTTCTATCACATCAATTCGGATGAGTGCGTCCAGGGTGTCTTCTTTTTGCTTCTCCCCTCCCCCCCCCCTCTCCCCCTGTCTCCCTCTCCTGTGCGCTTGAAAGGGCATGGGCAGGCCGATCGCCGGCCTCCCGACTGGCATGGAGCTGTGGCATGTCTGTCGGATTGGGCACTTGTTCCGGTCGTCCCGGCGGGCTTCTTTGTCCTGACGTTGATTCGGCCCCAACCCCCCCTCCCCCCCCCCCCCCCCCCTCCCGGTCTCTTTCCCCCATGGGCGGCCTGAACCATGAGCAGGTCCACCTTCCTGGGCGATGCGGCCCTCGTGACCGGCTTCGTGGCACGGGTGTCGGTGATTCTCTTTGCCGTGTGGCTGGGCACCCGCTGGGGGCCGCTCTTCCTGCTGGAGCATTTGTTCGGCCTGGCGCCGGGGATTTCCTCGGTGGAGATGGGCCGGCCGGCGGCAGCGAGCGCGGCCGTGGCCACGGCATCGGCGAATGCGACGGCCCCCGGGGCCGGGGCCGTTCGGCCGGGGGTCGGATCGGGATCCCTCCCGTCGGCCTTCGGGGCCGGGCCCGGGCTTGGGGACTTCCCCGGCGGCGGGGCCTTCTCGCTGGCGGCCTCTTCGCAGGCGGCCGGGCCGCGGTACGGAATGTCGTCCGGCGGCTGGGTCGGCGGGGCTCCGGGGGCCGGGTCGCACGCCATGTCCCCGGGGTATGGGGCGTTCTCCCATCACCGGGGCTTCCACCAGCCGAGCGGCCTGTATGGCGGCGGGCTGGGGTATCGCGGCCTCGGGGGGTCGGGCTCGGTGCGGCATGATCGCCGGCTGACGCCCACCTACACGGCCCTGTCCAGCTGGGTGACCGACGCGCCGCGCGACCTGGCCCATCGGGTGTCACAGGCGGTGGGCGGGCTGTTTGGCGTGGGCCGCGGGCTGTCGCGGCCGGGGCGGCTGTCGGCCGCGGCCGGCACCCAATTGGTGTCTTGTCCGGCTGGCGCGCCCCGCCGCAATGAGAGTCTGGTGGCGGCGCTGCAGCATCCCTCGGCCACGGTCCGGCGGACGTCGCTGCTGGAGCTGCGCAATCTCCTGCGGGTGGCCGGGCCCCGGCGGGCGGCCCTCTTCTCGCAGCTGCTGCTGCCGGAGGGGACCGCCGGCCCGGGCGCGGTGACCGGCGCCGCCTCGGCTCATGCTCCCTCCACGGTGGCCACTTTGTGGACGGTGGGCGTGGTGCGGCCGTTGTTGGCGTACCTGCGGGAGGTGACCCAGGAGCTGGGTCCCTATGCGGCTTTCTACCAGGCTGCCGGGCGTGGGGGCCATCTTGCGGCCGAGCTGCCGGCCATGGGCTTCGGGGCGTCCGGCGCCCCGGCGGCCGGTGGCCTGAATCGGCTCTTCCCGGAGAGCCGCCGGGCGGTGTTGGACTCGCATGCGAGCGCGCGCGGGGGGCCCCGTCGCCGGGCCGCCGGTGGCGGCGCCCTGGCGAGTGGCCCGGCGGCGACCGGGCAGCCGGTGGATCCGGATCTGGCGGATCACGTTGGGCGGCTGAGCCGCGCGGCCGACAGCCTGGTGGGGGCCCTGCGTGCGGCCCTTCGCTGGGCCTTCATCCCGCCGACGGCCGCCGACTTCGGCGAGGCGGCCGACGTGGGCATGGTGGCGGCCGGGGCGGCGGCCGTGCCTGGGGCCGCCTCCCGGCAGGGCGACCGGCCGCTCGCTGTGCCGTCCATCCTGTCGGGCAAGGCGGCCAGCCTGGCCGGCTCGGGCCCGGGGGCGGATTCGGCCGGGCCGATGTCGTCGTCGACGGCCGCGGCTCCGAAGGTCGTGAGCACGGCGCCGCGCCCTCCCATCACCTATGTCGAGTTGCTGGTGCGTGTTCTTCCCTTTCCCCTTCTTCCATGGGCCTTTGTTCCGTGGGGCTGCCTGTGCATCGGATGCTGACTTTGCTCGGGGGGGGGGCGCGGGACGGGGCGGGGTATGTGCCCGGTGGTCGACGCTCTCGGGCAGACTATGGCCCTGGACCGGCTGGCTGGGCTGTCGTCCGGCCAGAGCCCGGTGGCGGCGGCGGTGGGCGAGCTCCGGCGGCACCTGGGCCCGCGCGGGGCGGGTGGCGCCGGCGGCGGGTCGCCGGCCGCGGCGCTGGAACTCATCGAGGCGCTGTACCACCATGCGGCCTTCGTGCAGCTGGGCGCCGAGATCCTGCAGTTGGGTGTGACGCATGCGCGCGAGGAGGACCCTCGCGGAGCCAGCGTCCGTGCCGGGCAGCTCATCCCCATGCTGAATGCGTTGATGGATCTGCAGCGCGGCTTGGTGCAGCTGACCCGGGCGGTGGCGCGGGCTCACCCCCGGCGGATGCCGGCGGCCGAGCGGGTCATCGCCGATACATGTGCCGACCTGGCCCGGGGTGTGGGCGCGGCGGTGGCCGCCATCGCCGGCATCTATGGCCGCGGGTTGTTGGACATTCACCAGGACCAGCCGACCGTGTCGGTCTTGTGTACCAGCTTCTCGGCCGGGTCCACGGCCGGGGGCGGGGCTGACACCGTCGGCGCGGAGGCCCTGTCGCCGCAGAACTTGGACGACCTGCGTCGTCTGGTGGCGGCCAGCCAGTCCGCTGTGGTGCCCCAGTGAGTGCTGCCGACGGTGGCGCCGCCTTCTCTCGTCCCGTGTCCCGGGCTTTTTTTCTCCCCACTCCTCTCCACACCGGAGCATGGCTCGGTGCCTCTTTCCCCTTGTTGCTTGTTCCTCCCCCCCCCCTCCAGCTGGGTCCTTTCCCTATATGTGCCCCTGCTGGGGAGGTTATGGTTATGGGGAGGCCTGCCTCCCGGGCGCGTCCCTCTGTGAGGGACAATACACTTCATGAAGGATCTTTGCATGTCGGTGAGCAAAAGGGGGTACAAGAGGAGGGGGGGGGGGGCGCGCGCGGAGGAAAGCCTCGGCGGGCGGAGACGCCACTTGGCGTTTGGCCGGGGCGCAAAATGCAAGTGTGGATACCCAGAATCGAACTGGGGCCGAGTGGGCCACAACCACTTATACTAACCACTATACGATATCCACGTCTCTTGGGGGAGGCGGGCCGTCTGGGGAACAAGTGTTGTTGGTTTGCCACGGGGTGAGGGCAAGGAGGAGGCGGAGGAGGCGGAGGAGGCGGAGGGGGCGGAGGGGGCGGAGGAGGCGGAGGAGGCAATCGGGCCAGAGGTGCGGCCGTGGGGGGCACACCCGAAGCAGACCCGAAGCAGAGAGGGCCCCTTGCCCGCGAGGCCGGTCGTGTATGCGACGGAGGAGGGGGTGGGGAAAAAAGACACGGAAAGAAGAAGGGTCATGTGTTGGTGGGGTGTGGCTATTTGTCCCGGTCCGGCGCGGTGCCGTGTGTCCTGTGTCCGGGCGGACGGGCGGGCCGGCCGGCCGGCCGGCTGGGAGACTGCCTCAGAGCCGGGGGAACTTCGGGCTGGGCGACCCCTCGGGCAGGTGGCCGTCGCTGTCAAGCCGACGCTTGGACGGGGAGGCGGGCACACTGGAGGGGACGGAGAAGGACCCGCGGCTGGCCGGGTCTGACAGGCTGGCCGGCAGGGGGGGGAGGTCGAAGGACGGCGGCGGCGGCAGGTCGCCGAGGGAGAGGCCCGCGTCGGCCGGGGCGGAGCCCGGGTCGGCATGGGACGGGGACCGGGCGATCGGTGGCATGGGCGGCATGGGCGGCATGGGCGGCATGGGCGGCATCGGGGGCATGGGTGGGAGTTGCAAATGCGGCGGCATGGGCGGCATCGGGGGCATGGCGGCCGAGGCCGAGGCCGAGGCCGGGCCCGCAGCAGAGCCGAGCCCCGGCGAGGCGGGCCCAGTCCCGGGGGCGGAGGACGGCCCGGCAGATGGGGCCGGCATCGGGGGCGCGCTTCGGGACAGGGGCGACGAGAGGACCACCGGCGAGGGGAGCGACGAGCTGGCGGCCACCGAGGCGGGGCCACCGGTGCCGAGGATCGGCGACCCGGCTGTCGAGAGATGCGGCGTCCCGACGGCGGTGCTGCCGCCGGCGCTGCTGCCCGAGCCGTCGGGCAAGTTGCCGGCCAGCGATTGTGAAGAGGTGATCACCGATGATCGGAGCCAGTCGCCGAAGGCCGTCGGCGCGGCGGGGGTATTCAGCTCGGGCACGATCATCGAGTAGAGGGTGAACGACAGGTCCGGATAGGGGAGGGTGATGTCGTGCGGGGCGAAGCCGACGTCGGTGTCCGAGTCGTCGGACTCCGAGCCGGGGGGCTTTTCCGGGCTGGCGGGCTCGATGTCGGGCTTGGAAGGCTCCTCGGTGCCCGTGGGAGCTGGTTTGGTTGTGTGCGCGTGGGGGCAAGGGGGGGGGGGGGGGGTGTCAGTGCCGGGCACAGGCAGCCGGGGCAGGGGAACATGGGTGATGTCCGGGGAGGCGGGTGGGCGAAGGGCCATGAGCGTACTGGGCTTGTCCTGGTCGGGGCCGGCGCCAGCATCCGAGTCGCGAGCATCACTGGATGGCCCGCCGGAGTCGGAGGCGGGTCCAGAAGCGGCATCGGAGTCGGAGTCGGAGTCGGAGTCGGAGTCGGAGTCGGAGTCGGAGTCCATATCGCTGTAGCTGGCGCCGATCCCGGGCCGGCCGGCGCCCTCCGTGTCGGCGGTGGCCGGCAGGCGCTTGGACAGCATGAAGGGCGGGGCCCAGAAGGTGCCGCGCTCCGGGGTGAAGCCCACGTAGGCCGACGCCCGACGGTGGGCCTCGGAGAAGGCATTGATCGCGGAGCTCTTTGTGAAGTGGCCGGCGGCGTGGGGGAGGGGAGAGCCGTGTGAGCGAGGGTCGTCGACGAAGGGGGGACGAGAGGCCGGGGGAGGAGCACACGCACAACACGCATCTGGATGACGGCCTTCAGCGAGGGCGCTGGGTAGATGTCGGCCCCGATGATGTAGAAATAGGACAGAGGGACGACTGACCATGCGCAAGGAAGGAGCGGGAGAGGGAGAGACGGAGGGGTGAGCAAGGGGTTCAGGGCCAGGGGGGGGGG
>NW_009242982.1:21733-25627 GCF_000388065.1 Fonticula alba | reverse complement strand
GGGGGGGGGGGGTCAGCGCCGGTGAGGAAGCATGGCGAGCCCAGCGGGGCCGGGAGCCAGGAGGCCAGAGGGAGAGAGAGGGGAAAAGGCGGAGAGGGGGATATGGCAGCAGGACGCACTCCAGGTCAGTGGAAATGACCTGGTCCAGCTCCATGACGGCCGGGACGTTGACTCGGCCGTTGGGGAGCCGGCGCATGGCGGCCTGGGCCAGCGGGTCGCCAATGCGCTGGTTGCGGATCTGTTCATTGCGGCAGCCGGCGTCATAGAAGGGGGAGGTTTGGAAGTAGGGCATGACCAGGTTCCGGGGGAGGGTGGGCAGGGCAGCGGCCACGTCGGGGTTGAGCATGCCGGCCTCCGGCATGGCGCCCGGGGCCGCGGCCGCGCCGGTGTCGAAGCGGAAGTTCGTCAGCACCACATTCGACGATGGCATGTCCGTGGACACGGGGGGCGGTGGCCCGGGCGGCGGCAGGGGCTCGTGCTCGCGGAAGAACATCGGGTTTGACCAGCGGATCTTCGAGAGGTCGCTCTCGCGATAGGGCTCGTTCATGTTGCTCATGGCCGCTGGGCGTCTCTCACTGGCGGGCAGCCTCGCCCTTGTTGGGGCCTTCTTCCTCGGGACCGGGGGTCGGGTGGAGGGGCGGAAGGAGAGGAGGAGGAGGGAGAGGAGGGGGAGGGGCGGGGCGCGGGGAGCGGGGACAGGGGGTCGGCGAGGAGAGCGCACAGGCGCACGCGCGTGCAGGGAGCGCTTTTTCGGCGGGAAGGGGGGAGGCGGAAAAGGGGGAGGAGGAGGAGACAGTGGAAGGGGGGGGGGGCGCAGGGGGCTGTCCACGGTACGCGGGTAATTTCGAACGGCCCCACTGGCCTTCATGTGTGTGCGAGCGCGTGCGCATCCGGGGGCGGTGTACGTGCGGCGGGCGGCGGGGCGGGAGCTTCCGGTGCCTGGCGTTCGCGAGGGGGGCGCGTTGCCTGCCGGGCCTCGGCGGGGACTAGCGCGGATCGCGGCAGGGCCGCTGGTCTGCCAACGGACCCGGCCTCTGGGTGCGATCTGCCCCGGCCGCGAGCGGCGGGTGGCCTGCACGCCGGTACTGGGGGGGAGGGGGGGCGCGGGCGCGGGCATGCGAGGCCGGGCGGGGGACCTTCGTCGGGGGGCGCCCCTGGGCTGTGGAGGCGGAGATCTCCACCGCACCATCATCCTTCCCCGGCTTTTCGGTCCCACGCCAGCCACCCTTCCTCGCCCTCTTCCTCTCCCCTGCCCGCCCGCCCGCTCGCTCGCTCGCGTGCCCCTTTCCCCCGCACCTTCTTTTCCCACTCCTTTCGAGGCCCTCCGTACAGAGCGCGTCTGAGCGGGCCGTGTGCCGCAACCCCCCCCCCCCCCCCCAGCATGTCCGAGCTGCGCGACATCGACTACTTTGATCTCTATTTCGGGGTGCGTTTGGCTTCGTCCTTCCCGACGCCGGGCGGGCGCGCGCCATTGCTGACACTTTCTTTGGCGCCCTCTGTCGGTCAGTTTCCGGCCCCGGAGCCGGGCGTGCGGCCGGAGCCGGCAGCCGTGCCGGCCTGGCTGCTGACCCCCAAGGCCCGGACTTTCCTGCGCCTGGCCCGGCGATTCCCACTACAAGCGTGCGTACCAGCGAGAGAGAGAGAGAGAGAGGGGCGCCGACCGAACGGAGGCGGGCCCCCTTGAGCTGGGGGCGTTGGCGTGGTGAATGGTGTTGCTGATGGCTTTCTTTTCCTGGCTTATGCCCCCCTCGTCCCTTTGGCATGCAGGCTGGCCACCACCGGCCGACTGGCGGGGGCCTTTCCCACCGACGTCCCGGCCATGGACACGGTGCTGGAGCGGCCGGCCACCGGGGCCGGGGGCCTGGTGGACACCTTCCACCAGGTGACACTGGACCCGCGGGCCGTGGCCGTGGGCTGTTTCTATGCGCTGCGGGTGCTGAGCCTGATCCTGTGCGGGGCCGGGCGCGATGGCGCCGGCAATAGCACCCTGGCCGCGGTGGACCCGATGACTCTGGCGATCTTTCGGGCCGCCGGCGGGGCACATGGCCGGCCATATGGGGCCCGGGTGCGCGAGGGGGAGCTGCTCTTTGCGCTGGGCCAGTTCCGGGCTTTTGCCCCGGCACCGGGGTTCCCCCGGTGTGCGGAGGCCGTGTCGGCCTCCCTTGCGGCCATCCCGTCCGGGGATCTCCTCCGGCAGGGGCCCCCCTCGGCCGAGAGCCTGTCCCCGTCGGCGGCCACGCTGGCCGACCTGACCCTGCCGACGGTGGACACCGACAGCGATGACAGCATGGGGCCCCTGTCGCCGGATGGCGGGTCTCTCGGGCTGGTTGGCCCTCGGGGGACGGCGGCCCTGTTGGCCGGGAGCCCGGACCCACGGGAAAGCATGCAGCTGGTGTACATCATTGACCAGGTGCGAGCATGGGGCGTGCCATGGTTGTGCCTCTCTCTCTCTCTCTCTCTTTGCCTCTCTCCTTTGGTCGATTCACTGACGGGTGTGGCTCTGAATGCCTTTCTCTTTTGCTTTCTTTCGCCCCCCCCCCCCCCCGGGTTTCCGCGGTATCCCTCTGCTGTGATGGGACATTGGTCCACCGGCAGCTTGGCTCCCACCGTGTGAACTTGCAAAAGCTGGTCCGGCGCGCGCTCGGCATCCCCTACAGTGCGTGCTGGGCAGGTGGTGGTTGTCCCCGCCCCCCCCCCCCCATGCCTCTTTTTTTTTGGCCTCTGGCTGCGGGCCCATGTTGTTGGACCTTTTTTTTGTTCCCGCCCCAGTCTGCCCTCCTGTGCCCGACCCTTGCCGGTTTGCCTTCTCCACTCACATGGCCCCATGCGCATGTGCGCACGTGTGTGCTCTCTCTCCCCCCCCCTCTTTCGCCGGTCCACCGCAGCCGTGGTTGTCGGCTCGGTGGGCGAGTTGTGCGACGAGCTGCTGGATGAGCGCGGCCACTTGGTCCGGGCGGCCCTGCGCGGGACCGGCGGACGCGGGGGCTGGCGCCGGCGCCCGAGCGACGCCGCCCTCCTGCGCACGGATTGCGTGGTCATTCACTTTGTGCCGGAGGCCCATGCGGCGACCGACAGCCCATCCGACCAGCTGGGCGAGTGCCAATCGGCCGAGGAGGCCTGGGAATTCCTGGCCAAGCGCCTGGTTCGGTACTGGTCGAGGGTGTATCTTCCGGATGCCCTGCTGGCATCGGGCCCGGCGGCGCCGCGCCATTGACAGGGCCCTCGGCCTGCGCACATGTGGCCGCGCGTGGCACTGTGTGGGACGATGTGCATGCGTGTGTGTGTGTGTGTGCCCATTCCCGGCATGTATAGACGAGCATATGTGCTTTCCGCGAGCTTTGGAGGTGCCCTTCCTGCCCGAGAGAGGGGAGGGGGAGGGTCGCCCAAGCGGACAGGCGCCGCGAGGACATGGCCTGCTGGCGGTGGGGAGGGCGTGTACAACGGCAAGTGGCGATGGATGTCTATGAGATGTATTTTGTTCTTGCTGCACAGTGGGGTCGGCTTGAAGGGAAGCAGGGGATGCTCGGCATGCTCGGCCTCTCAGGAAGCAGTTATCCTCTATGGGTCGAAGATGGGCTGATCCCGCTCCATGTGCCAGGTCCCATGTGTGCCGTTGGTGGTGGGCGGCCATGGGTGACTTAGCGGCGGCCCTTGTTGCGGATGTAGCGCTTGTAGTCATTGAAGTCACCATGGAAGGAGGTCAGGTTGCCGTCCTCCAGGGAGAGGAGCTCGTCACACACGGCCGAGACCATGTACTGGTCGTGAGAAATGACGAAGAGCTGTGCGTGCGAGTGCGCGCGCGCGCGCGTGCAGGCGTGTGCGTGTGTGTGTGAGCATGCCGGGGTCAGAGAGGGGGCAGCGGCAGAGAGGCAGCTGGAGAGGGGGGGGGGGGGG
>NW_009242982.1:20385-21633 GCF_000388065.1 Fonticula alba | reverse complement strand
GGGGGGGGGTTAGCGGGAGAAGGGCGCCGAGAGAAGGGGAGCAGAAGGGAAATAGGGGGCATGCTTGGGGAGCGCGCACCGAGCTGATGGGCTGGAGGGCCAGCTTGCCGGTGATCCCGAAGGAGCCGAGGTGCGAGCGGATCTGCTGGACCGGGTCCGAGGGGAAGGCCTGGCGGAAGAGCTCCAGCGGCGAGAGGCGGAGATTGAGCAGATCCGAGTGATGCTGGGTGAACCGGGCAACGCGAAGCTATGGCCGGCGGGAGGGGCGAGGGAAGGAGAAAGAAAGAAGAAGAACAGGCGCGCGGGCCCAGGAGACGAGGCATTAGCGATGAGGGGCATGCACGGGCAGGGAGCCGGGGGAGGGGAACGGCGAAAAGGAGCCCCCTGCCCTCCCCCCTCGGGAGGCAGGCACGTACCTTGTTGCTGATGAGCGCCACACCGGAGGTGGGCTCCAGGGCGCCGTAGATGATCTTCATGAGGGTGGACTTACCAGCACCATTGGGGCCGACCAGGCCGATGCGGCTGGTGGGGCTGATGGTGAGGTCGACATCGGAGAAGAGGATGCGATCGGTGCCGGGGTAGTGGAAGGTGACGCCCGTGAGCTGGATCTGGGCGCTGTCCACCGGCGGGGGGTCCGGGAAGCGGAACTGAACCTCCGGGTCGGCGTACAGCTCGCTGACGGTCTTCATCTTGTCCAGGGCCTTGAGGCGGGACTGGGCCATGGAGGCCAGCGAGGCCTTGTACCGGAAGCGATCGACGAAGGACTGCATGTGCTTGCGCTTCATCTCGATGGAGGCATTCTCGCGCTCCTGGACCTGCTGCTCGATGGCGAGGGTGTGCTCGAAGGTGGTGTAGTTGCCGCGGTAGCGGGTGAGCTTCTTGTTCTGGAAGTGCAGGATATCCGTGACCACGGTGTCCAGGAAGTCGCGCGAGTGCGACACGATGATCAGGGACTTGGTCCAGTTGCGGAGATACTCCTCCAGCCAGATGACCGCGTGCAGGTCCAGGTGGTTGGTCGGCTCATCAAGCAGCAGCAGGTCCGGGGAAATGAACAGGGCCATGGCCAGGGAAATGCGCATGCGCCAGCCACCGGAGAAGGAGGAGGTGGGCCGGAGCATGTCCTCGTTGGAGAAGCCGAGACCTGGGAGCCAGCAGGGGGGCGCAGGGACGGGTGGAGAGGGTGGTGGGTGATGAATATGAGGAGCATGGGGAGGGTGAGTGGATGAGGAGGGGGAGATGAGGGGAGGG
>NW_009242982.1:16702-20327 GCF_000388065.1 Fonticula alba | reverse complement strand
GGAGGGAGAAAGAGAGACGGGAAGAGAGGGGGGGGGGGAAGAGAGGGGGGTGAAGAGAAAGATGAAGAGATGAAGAGATGAAGAGATGAAGAGATGAAGAGAAAGATGAAGAGATGAAGAGATGAAGAGATGAAGAGATGAAGAGATGAAGAGATGAAGAGATGAAGAGATGAAGAGATGAAGAGAAAGATGAAGAGATGAGGAAGGGGGCGCCAAGAGGGACGGTCGCGCGCACCGTTGAGAATCTCCGAAGCCCGAGCGACCGCGCTGTCGGCGTCGATCTCCCCGAGGCGGACGTAGACCTGCTCGAGGCGGGTCCCGATGTCGTCCATCTGCGACGTGGTGATGGGGGGCAGGCCCTCGGCCTGGCGCTGGGCGTTCATGGCGTCATGCTTCTCGCTCTCGGCCAGGAGCTCGCGCTCCTCGGCCAGGAGCGACTCACGCTCGATATCCGTCCCGAGGATGGTCTGCAGCACGGACATCTGGCTGGAGGGGGCCTCCTGCTCGATGTGCACGATCTGCACGTGCTCCGGCATGCGGGGGAAGGCCTTGGCGGCCAGATGCTTGAGGAAGGTGGTCTTACCGACACCGTTGCGGCCGATCAGGCCGTAGCGGCGCCCGGAAACGATGTTGATGGTGGCATCCTGCGTGGCGCCGGGCGGGAGGTGGGGATGTATTGGTCAGGCGGGAGGACGGGGCGTTTGTGTATGTGTGTGCACGCGTGCGGACGCACCTCCAGCATGACGATGCCGTTGATGTCCAGATGAACGTTGTTAAGCTGGACATCGGTGGAGCCGGAGCTGGACAGCAGGTCCGAAAACTGGCCCTTCTTGTGAATGAGGACCGGGGCCTTGGTGAGCTGGGCCAAGAGCTGGTTGCGGAGAGGCGGGCATGGGGGGGTGAGTGTCGGACTGTAAGAGGCGAGGGCGGGGGGAGCGAAACAGAGGGAGAGGCAGGACGAGGGGAAAGGGGGCAGGAAGAAAGCACGGCGAAGGAGGATACGCACATCGGCACGGGACTTGGCCGAGGTGCGCTCGCGCTGGATGGTCCGGCGGTCGGCCTTCTCCTGGCGCTTCTCTGAGGGAGGCACACCCCGAGTGGCAGGGCCGACGGCATGGGAAGATGGTGAGAAGATGTGGCAAGGAAAGATGCGAAGGAAGCCCCCCCCCCCCCCCCTCCTGCCCGGCTCCTCGGGGTGACAGCGTACCAAGCTTGGCGCGGGCCCTGATCTGCTCCTCGCTCTCGGCAGCACCGGACTTGCTCCGGTCGATGAGGGGGTTGTTGTACACGTCGTCCTTGAGGTTGAGCTCCTTGCGCAGGCGGGCGGCGATGTCCTTCTCGAACTCGACGGCCTTCTCCAGCATGATGACCTTACTCTCCTGCGGGCGGCACGTGGGCCGGATGGACCAGGGGGGGGGGGGATCAGCAACATGGGCGCGAGATGTCGCCGAAAGCATTGGCAAAGGGAGGACGGGCAACGGGGGGGGGGGGGGGGGGCACGCAGGGGATGGGGGGGGGAACGGAGACGGGGAGGGCGCGGAGGTAGAAGCGTGTCAGCCAAAGCACAGGGGGTGGTGCCTGGGGAGCGAGGAGGCACACGCACTGCGGTCATGGAGAAGGTCCTCCACGAAGGGGGAGATGGTGTCGACGAGCTCCGCCTCGGACAGGTCCTCAATGTGAGACAGCACATGGACCAGGTAGTCGACGATGAGCTGGTCCATGTCGCGGACCAGCTCCGGGCGGACCTTGATGTCGGCCGGCGGGTTGGCCAGGGCGCCGCTCAGGAGGGCGGGAATGTCATGCGTGGTGGCCATGTTGAGCGCGGTGCGTGGATGGGCAGGGGGGGGGGGGGAGGGGGGGGAATCGCAAAATCGGGGAGGGGAGGGGCGTTCGGCGGGGAAAGGTGGCCAACACTTTGGGGCGTGCTGCCCGGGCAGCGTGGTGCGCCTTGAGGGCCGGTGATGCCTGGGACCGGTGCAAAGGGGGTCTTCGGCCGTCATACGGGCGCGGGGCCGCCGGATCTGCCCCCGCCGAGTTAGCCCCGGCGGCGGAGGTCGCGGCCTGCCAGTAGGGCCGGAGCAGGGAGCATCCGAGCCGCGCACGCGCGCGCGCGCGCGAAAGGGCCCGGGGCGGGCCGACGCGAGGACATGCACGAGGACGTGCCCCGCCCGCCCCCCTCCCCCCACCTGGGAGCGCGCCTGGCCGGACGCGCGGACATGCCCGGGGCGGGCGGCGGGTGTTGCGCAAGCTGCCAACGCCGGGGCCCATCCGGTGGCAAGTGGGGCCATCGCCGCGGCGGTTCCCGTCTGTCGGCGCCGGCCGGCGGGCCGGCGGACCGCCGAGCATGCTGGACAACAGCCAGGGCCCGGCGATCAGCCCCTTCGGCCGGGTGCCTGGCGGGGGGACCGCGCGCCGGCGCCCTGGCATCCCCCCCCCCCTTCCGCTCTCCTCCACCTCCCTCGCCTCCCCTCCTCCCTTTGCCGCGCCTCCCTCGCGCGTGCTTGCCCTCGCCTCCCTGTCGTGCACCATGTCCCCCGAGGACGCTGTCGCCTCTGTTCCCCTGGCCGGCTCGCGGAAATCCCCCTCCGAGTATGTTGCCTCGATGCGCGGGAAGAAGGTCATTGTCAAGCTGATTGGCGGGTCGATTTTCAAGGGTGCGCGTTTGCTGGGGCCTCCTCGTGTTGCTGCTTCTTCTTTTTCTTTGTCTCTTCCCCCGCCGGAGGCCAGCTCCTGCAGCTGGCCAGGGGGCAGGAGGGGCGAGGGCGGGCATGCACACACATACACGCGCATGCATATAGCCGGCCCTGACCGAAGCCCCGCCTCTTCTTCCTCCCTTTTCTGCGTACATGCCATGCAGGCTACCTTGCCTCGCTGGACGGGTACCTGAACATTGCTCTCGAGCAGACCGAGGAGTGGAACTCCGAAGGAACCGGTGTCATTGGGACCTTCGGTGATGCGCTCATTCGCGGGAACAACGGTGCGCTTTTGCTGTCCCCCTTCCGCCTTTTGCCCGGCCGCCAATGGGGGCATCCTCACCTGTGCTGACTGGGCGCATGTTCTCCTCCCCCCCCCCCCCCTATGACACAGTGTACTACATCAGCCTCGAGGAGTAGGCCGCTCCAGCAAGCACGCATGGACTTTCCCCCATCGCCTGTGTCTCGGCCCGCCCGTGCGAAAAATACATCCCCTCTAGTTTGCGAGCTCCCCCTTGTCCTGCAAGGACACCGGTCGCGCCATGGATCGAGGCAGCTGGGAGTCAGAGAGAGAGAGAGAGAGGCGGGGAGGGGGTGCACTTTTCTGTTGTATTTGCTTTGGTGTCTTTGGGAAAGAGCCCTGCGCGAACGCCCGGATGCGCCAGGGGGAAGGGAGGTGTGAAAACAGGGGGAGGGGGCCCTCCCGGATGCACCGCATCGCGCCCGATCAGATGGCGGTCCCGCGCTCGAGGTTCTCCTTGGTGGTCTTGGTGTGCTTGCCGTAGGCGCGCTCGAGGGCCGCGTTGTACAGGGCATTGCGATCGTTGATGTGGGAGATGGTGGCGGTGCTGGGGTCCACGACCCGGGGCCGGGAGGACTCCTCGCGCTTGGCGATCCTGAAGGGGGGGGGGGGGGGAGGGGGGGGAGCGGGG
>NW_009242982.1:12970-15745 GCF_000388065.1 Fonticula alba | reverse complement strand
GGGGGGGAGGGGGGTCATACTTGTTTGGAGAGGGACTCCTGGGCGGCTTGGATGTCGCGGGCGGCGCGGGCGGCCGCGCGCGGGTCGATCGCCCGCCGGGCAACCTCCTCGCGGGTGGCCTGGGAGTTGGCCTTGCGTGCCTCCAGGCGCCGGGACCGGAGCAGGGCCAGCTTGGCGGCGGGATTGGGCTTGGCGGGGGCGCTGGAGCTGCCGGTGTCGTCCGAGGAATCGGACATGGTGAAAGGCGGGGCGAGAGGGAGGAAAAGAAGAGAGGCTGAAGGGGGACACGAAAAGAAGGTGGGTCCCGGGGCACTGCGGGGCGGATCTCCGTGCGGCCGGCCGAAATACCCCCCGCGTCAATCGTCCCCCCCCCCCCCCCCCCCCCCCCCCCCCCCCGGGGGGTGGGCCTTGCCGGGAGGACGGGCCGCGGGGGACCGCCGACCCTGGGGGCGGCGGGGGAGGTGCCACCGCGGGGTCGGGCGAGCCGGAAACCGAGGGTATATATGCCGCGGGGGGGACCAATTACCTCGAGCAATGAAATCAACAGTGGAATGTCTCAACGGGTTGAGAGAACTTCTGAATCTAAAGGATGAAGTAAACCACGACGAGCTCAATTCGCGCCTCCGCTTCTTTTTTGTCCGCGCCCGCGGCTGGATGCCCTCGCGTTCCAGGGGGCGGGGGGGGGACCACACAACGCAAATAGGGGGGGGGGCGTGCGGGGATATGTGATGGGGGGCCCCGGAAGAGAGAGAGGGAGAGACACCAGAGGCCGCGTCTTCTTGGGGGTGGGATTATTTTATTTCGTTTCTTTGCGGCGATTAAACACGGACCGCGCGGACGTGCACACAAAAAGGCACATGCGCTCTCCGGGGGGACACAACCAGTAAAAAAAAAAATAGCGGGGCGAGTGCCGGGCACAAGGCTTGAGGAGGGGGGGGGGGGACACAATGGTATTGAGGAGAGGTAGACCAGGAGGGCGGGGGAGGGGCACATGCGCTCCCTTCGCCGGGGTTGGGGGGGGGCAGCTCAAGGGCGGCGACGGGACCAAAGCAGAGCGAGGCGGCGCCCAGGCTCGGCCACTAGCCAGGCCATGGAGAGGGTGCACGATCGCGCGCCTTGTGCACCGATACACAGCCTCCCGCGGCGCGTGCGTTTAAAGGGGGGGGGCAGGGGGGCGCCGCAGGCGGAGATCAGGCGCTCCCAGCGGCAAAGCGCCGTGGCGTGGGAGGGCGCGCACGCGGGCGCCCCCCCTCGGGGCGGGTGCTGCTGGCTGCGTGCCCCCCCCCCCCCCCCCGGGCTCCATCAAGGCAGGGGCTCGAGCCCGGTGGCCTTGAGCGGCAGATGGATGTAGATGTCTGTGCCCTCGCCGTCCATGGACACGATGCGCAGGTCGCCATTGAGATAGCGCGAGTACTGGTGTGGTGCGTGGAGAATGGCCGAAGTGTCAATAAAAGGGAGGCGCAGGGGGGCGGGGGGGGGGGGGGGGGCCACGGTGGCCGTGGGGAGATATGGTGCGCACCAAACGGGCCAGCGGGAGGCCGTAGCCGAAGCCCGCCATCGGGGTCTTCTGGCCGGCGCCGGAGGCATCCACCCCGTCGGCGGCGGCCGCCGCCGGGTCGAGGCTGCTCAAGAGACGGTCGTGATGCTGGAGCAGGGCCGGGTCCTCGTCGGAGCCACTGTCGGCCCCTTCGCTGGAGGAGCTGGACCCGTCGCCGGCCTGGCGATAGTAGCCGCGCCCGGGGGCCGGGGGCTCGGCGGCCGTGGTGTAGAGGTATGTCCACACCCGGCGAAGGCCACTCCGGGGGATGCCGCCCCCCTGGTCGGACACGCGGATGGTGACATCCTCCTGGCCGCGGACCACGGTGATGGTGATCGGGGGGAACTGGTCGGAGGTCAGGCGCCAGGGCTCCGGGCCGCCGTGGCGCTCGACCACCGCGCGCAGGCTGTTCTTCAGGATCTCGAAGATCATGTAGTGCAGGTGCGACGGGACATAGGTGAGCGTGAGGTCCGGGTCGCAGGAGAGCACGATCGGCGGGGCGGTGAACAGGTCGAAGTGGGCCTCGCAAATGTTCTGCGCGTCGGAGATGGCCTGGTCGACTGCGAGGGAATGGACGCACAATGCGGTCAGCGGTGGGCCCGGGCAGGCTGGGGCGGGGCGCGATCATGCACGATGGTGGGACGGGGGCACAGGGGGCACAGGGGGCACAGGGGGGGGAGGACGCACTGATTTCTGACACCCGCATGTGGGGCATGATCATGCCAACGAAGCGCCGGCCGCCGCCGGGGCCCCCATGCGCGGCGGGCAGGCTCTCCGGCCGACTGAGGGCGATGTGCTGGCCGATGAGGAAGCGAATGCCGATGCGGGCCATGAAGAACTGGTCCAGGAAGGATTGGATGGCCGAGTTGATGATCGGCTGCCGGTGGCTGCGCTTCCACTCGATGATGCCCTCGGCTGTTTGTGGGGACGATGGGCAGGCGCGAGAGAAGCAAGGCATGGGGCGGGGGGGGGGGGGGCGTCAGTCAGGCGGCTGGCGGGGTGGCGGCGTGGCGCAGGGAAGGACATGGGCGCGGGCTCGGAGGGAGGGCAGGGCCCAGGAACGGTGCGCACCGATGGACGTCATCACCAGATTGTGGCGGTTTTTGATTTTGTCGATCAGCTCGACGAAGCGGTCATTGACCTCGGCCACATTGTCCGGCAGGCAGTCGTGCGACAGATCATGCAGGGTCTCGCTGTAGAGGGCCTCGCCATTTTCGGAGCTTGGGACCTGCGAGCGG
>NW_009242982.1:10025-12625 GCF_000388065.1 Fonticula alba | reverse complement strand
AGAGAGAGAGAGAGAGACGAAGAGAGAGAGAGAGACGAAGAGAGAGAGAGAGAGAAAGAGAGAGAGGGAGAGAGAAATGAATGGACAAAGAGCCAACGGGACAAACGCCGAGAGGATCAAGAAAGACCACGCACCGAACTCGGCCATTTGCCGCAGGGTGACGCTGCGCTGGGGGAAGGAGGCATAGTGGCGGATCTTGTCGGCCAGGACCGGGTCGATGTCCGCCAGGCGGAGGGCGCGCAGGCGGCGGCGGATCCGGCGGACGGCCTTCTCCGGGTCGACATCGCCCTGGATGAAGGTGACGTCCGAGTCGGACTCCGAGTCGGAGGCACTGTCCGGCGTGGCAGACGAAGCCCCGCCGCCGAGGGAGGCCCCATAGCCGCCACCGTAGACGTGCAACGGCGAGGGCGACACCGACCAGGCGCGGTTGCCGAAGTGCGGCATCTGCTTGGCATTGGTGACCTCCTGGTGGCCGGTGACCACCGAGTGGGCGGATGCCGGGCGCCGGTGGGGGGTGACGCCGGCGGCGGCCGCCGCCGCAGCGGCCGCCGGCCCGGCGAAGCTCACCCCATGCGAGCGCAGGCGACTGGCCACGCCGACCGGGTCATCGGCCGACGATGAGAGCGGAAGCTCCAGGCGCGGGTGATTGGCGAAGGGGTCGGCCTTGACCAGGTGCTCGTACTTGTCGTGCGGGTCGGTGGGCACATAGAGCGTCGGGTCGGAGGCCAGGTCCTCGGGGCCGGAGGAGTCGGCGCTCGAGGAGCCGGAGGAGTCGGCGGAGGAATGTGAAGATGAGGACGAAGCGGGCCCCTGGCGGGTGGTGGTGGACCGCCCCTCAATCGGGGCGGCCACACAGGGGGCCGGAATGGTGTCGACCGGCAGGACGGCCCCGACCTTGGGGGACGAGGCGGTGGCCGCCGAGTAGGGCCGGGCGCCGGGGCGACTGGCCTCCGGGGCGAACTGCCCGAAGCCCGGCCACCGGTCCAGCAGGGTGTGATGCCGGCGGACGGGGAGACCGGCGAGCCCGGCCGGCCGGGGGTGCTCCCGGTCGGGCCCCTGGCAGAGGCCGAGGCTGAGGGCGGCCATTTGGCCAGCCGGCCGTATGGAGTCATAACGTCCGGGCCACACGCGCGAGGCGATTGAGGCAAGGTTTCGAGAGTACATGCTGGTCGGGGCGGGGGGTGGAGGGTGACAAGATCGCTTGCAGGTGGGCGCGCATCCGTGGGGGGGGGAGGCGCGGAGCAGGACAAGCAAGGCGCACGTGCAAGAGGGGGGGGGGGAGGCAGAGGAGAGGGGCGCGAAGGGACACTAGAGCAGACGTCCAGGGCTGGAATATGTGCAAGGACGGGCTAAGGTGGGGGTCAGGGGGGGGAGGGAGGGGTGGTGCAGCGGTGCGAGCAAGGGCCCCGGGGGTCACGCCCGCCTTTCTTCTTATATTCCCCTCGCGGCGGGCGGGGGTGGCCGGAGTCAAGCAGGCGCCCGTGCGGGCGAGGCGCCGGGAGGGGCCACCCCCGGGACCTGCGACCCCCGTACACAACACACACACACAGGCCATAGAGGCGAGGCCCTCGCGTAATTGCCCTCGGGTGACCCCGTGCCCCGGTGCTAGCCCCCCCCCCCCCCCCGGGCGGGGAGGCCGGAGATCAGGAATGTACACCAGATTGGGCCGATCGAGCGGTCAGGCGGGCATCATCGACGGGCGCCAGTCATGGCTCGGGGGCGCGGTGTTCGCGCGATCTCGAGGGGGTTCCGGCGGCGCGCGCCGGTCCGGACCCCACAATCGCGCCGCCCCCGGACCATTGTCACACCGGCCGGGGGATGGGAACATCTCCAAACAGCCGGCCTGAGAGGGGCCCGGCGCAGCAGCCCTCTGTCCCCCTCCACTGCGGATGGGGACGCCCCCCCCCCCCCCCCAGGACGAGCCGAGGACACTGGCGGCCTGGTCCCGGGAGCGCCCGGGGCCGCGGTCGCACCTGGGGGAGATAGGCCGCTCGATCGGCATCATCGCACCGTTCACCTGTGGCCAACCATTGGGCTCCTCGTCCCTGGTTACCCGGGCCGCCCCCGCGGCGACATGGCACAGGTAACCCCCCTTTAACCGCCGGTCCGGGCAGAGGGCGCCGAGAACGGGCGACGGCCGGGGGGGGGGGGGGGGCACCGTACACTCGGGCAGGTGTGTATGGCTTATTCTTTATTCTTCTTCGGCCCCGCAGCCCCTGCGGTCGGTATCCCCCCTTCGCCTGGCGCGCGTGAAGCTAACCAGGGGCAGGGGCGGGCCGGACGCCGGGGCGCAAGTCATGGGACGGGGTGGACGGACGACCGGCGGGCGCGTTCCTGTTTGATCATGTGATGGGGTCACACGAAATCCGGAAGCTCCATCTCCCCGGCGTCGGTCGACATCGAACGCTCGGAGTTCTCGCGGCTTGTGCGCGCTTCGCGATCGAGCCCCAGCCGGTCGTAGCACCGGGCCAGAGCCTCCCAGAGCCGCGGATCGCGACCTCTGTGGCCAGAGAGCGGGTATGCACATGTGCGTGCGGGTGCGGGTGCGTGTGTGTGTGCGGGTGCGTGTGTGTGTGCGGGTGCGGGTGCGGGTGCGTGTG
>NW_009242982.1:0-10015 GCF_000388065.1 Fonticula alba | reverse complement strand
CGGGCCGCCCCCGCGGCGACATGGCACAGGTAACCCCCCTTTAACCGCCGGTCCGGGCAGAGGGCGCCGAGAACGGGCGACGGCCGGGGGGGGGGGGGGGGGCACCGTACACTCGGGCAGGTGTGTATGGCTTATTCTTTATTCTTCTTCGGCCCCGCAGCCCCTGCGGTCGGTATCCCCCCTTCGCCTGGCGCGCGTGAAGCTAACCAGGGGCAGGGGCGGGCCGGACGCCGGGGCGCAAGTCATGGGACGGGGTGGACGGACGACCGGCGGGCGCGTTCCTGTTTGATCATGTGATGGGGTCACACGAAATCCGGAAGCTCCATCTCCCCGGCGTCGGTCGACATCGAACGCTCGGAGTTCTCGCGGCTTGTGCGCGCTTCGCGATCGAGCCCCAGCCGGTCGTAGCACCGGGCCAGAGCCTCCCAGAGCCGCGGATCGCGACCTCTGTGGCCAGAGAGCGGGTATGCACATGTGCGTGCGGGTGCGGGTGCGTGTGTGTGTGCGGGTGCGTGTGTGTGTGCGGGTGCGGGTGCGGGTGCGTGTGTGTGTGTGTGTGTGTGTGTGTGCGGGTGCGGGTGCGGGTGCGGGTGCGCGTACGTGTGCGCGTACGTGTGCGCGTACGTGTGCGCGTACGTGTGCGCGTACGTGTGCGCGTGCGCGTGCGTGTGCGTGTGCAGCCCAGGAGTGAGAGGAAATAAGCATGCGTGCATCGAATTGATGAGTCAACCAACCGGCGGGCAGGTAGCTAGTGGCAGGATGTCGGGCGCACTTGTAGAAGACGGCCTTCTCGTAATATGGCAAGGCATACGAGTGCAGACGGAGCATCTCATGCACCTCGCCGAGGCCATACCACCCGCGGTGGTCGCGGGGATTGATCTCTGCGGCGCGGGGGTTTCGGCCAGAGCAAGGGGGGAGGGGGAGATCCCGCAGGAGACCGGGGAGACCCGGGCGGGGGAGTTTGGCCCGGGAACATGGCGAGGGCATATCCGCAAGGCGGGAAAGAAGCATCGAGGGTCAGGACGATTGCGGTGCCGGGAGAGCCGGCCATGGCGGCGGCGGCGGCGGCGGCAACGCACCGACGGCGCGGCGGAAAGCACGAATGGCATCATTGATGCGGTGCATCTCGATGCACTCATGCCCGAGCAGGGCCCAGGCGCCGCTCCAGTCGCCCTGGACATAGGGGAGCGGCGACCGAGGGGAGATGGGAGTGTGCACGGGCCGGGCCCCGGCCGCCGAGGAGAGGCACCGCTGGAAGGCGAAGAAGGCGGCCGCATGATTGCCCCGCAGGGAGTGGAGATTGCCCACCAGGGCGTGGGTCTGGGGGCACGGCGGTCGAGGTCCCGCGCGGCGGCCGCCGCGCGCGCCAGCTCCGGCACATCGCGCTGCATGAACAGCGCATCCCCGTAGGCGTCCAGATCATGCAGGCGGAAGGGGTCCCGCGAGACATGGTGTCGGAAGCCGACGAGCGCCTGCTCGAGCTCTGGGCAAGGCCATGGAAGCGGAGGAAAGTCAGGGGAGGGAGGGAGGGGCTGGGGGGGGGGGGAATGGAAGGAGCAGTGCCGGGTGAGCAGGGAACACACCGCCGACGGCGGTCAGACACCGGAGACGCTGGCCATCGAGGAAGGGCGACCGGAGGGCCACCTGGGCCAGGACCAGGCACATGTCCGGGCTGGCGAGGCCGAGGTCCGGGGCGCCCCGGTCGCCGGAGGTGTACAAGTGTAGGAGGTGGTCGAAGTGCGAGTGCACGGCCAGGGCCCGCAGGGGCTGGTACGTGCGCTGGTAAAAGAGGGCCCGCGCGCAGAGGGCCACCAGAGCGCAGGCCAGGCCGACGGCCGAGGCCGACATGGCCGGCGCCTCGCCGCAGGCCATGGCCGAGTCGGCGTCGCCGGCGTCGCCGGACCCGGCGGACCCGGCGGACCGGCCGGTGGCATGGGCGCCCTGCACATCGCGGCGGAAGTCCCGGTGGAGCGACAGAAAGACCAATTCCGCCTTCCGACGACCGAGGTGAGCCCGATCGGCCGGCCGATGGTCAGTCCGGGGTGGGGGGCGGCGGAGGGCGGCCGGGGGCACCGCCACCACATGGGAGCAGGGAAGCGCAAGCAACACACCTCGGCGGAATTGGGCGAGTCGACCAGACGGTCGACCAGGTGCAGCCAGACAGACCAGAAGAAGGGGTAGGCGCGGATGGACCGGCAGGCCAGGGAAACCACCTCGCGCCGGGTTTGGTCATCGAGGGCCTGCCGGGACATGCCCTCGACGGGGGCCTGGTGGTGGTCCGGGTCCGGGTCCGGGCCCGGGCCGTCGGACCCAGCGGCGGCGGCGGCGGCGGCGGCGGCGGCGGCCATGTGCATGAGGAGCCGGCTACGCAGGGCCAGCAGGGCTGCCATGTCGGCGGGCCGGGCTCCGGGGCCGGGCCCCGGGCCCGGGGCCACCGGCGTCCGGCGGAGGCCGGTGGCCAGCCGGCCGATGCACGCCAGCCAGGCAGGGCAACGGGCGTGGAAGCGCCGCCAGGGCCCGGGGCCGGGCTCGGGCAGGCTGCCGGCCGGGGGGCACATCTGCTCGAGGATCAGCTCGCCCGGGGTGCCGCGCAGGGACTCATACAGCTCCAGGGCCACGGCCAGGCGCAGGACGGCCAGGCGGAATTGCAGGGGGTCCAGCGGGCCGGCCGGCCGGGCATCGCCCTCCGGGTCCTCCGGGTCCAGGGCGTCCTGCATCAGGCGCGGCGTGGCCAGGTCGGCCGGGGGGCCGAGGGCCGGCCGGCGGCCGGCCGCGCTCCAGCCCAGCACAAGGGCATCCACCAGGCGCAGGGCGCCCAGCGGGTCGGACGCCGCCAGCAGCGTCTGGATCCGGGTCAGCCGGGCGGGATCGATCGCGGCGCCGCCGCCGCCGGGGTGGTACTCGTCCGGGTGGTGGAGCCCGGCCACCAGCCAGGGGACCATGCCCGGGGGGGTGGCGGCGCTGCGAGGCGGCCCGGGGATGGCGCTCTGGCCGGAGGCCAGAGGCGAGTCCGCCAGCCAGGCGGCCATTTCGGCGGCCCACTCGGCCGACACGGCGTCCCGCCGGGCGAGGGCCGCCTCCGAGGCATTCAGAAGCACCGTGGCGATAGATGCCACGGCCAGCGGCGAGCCCTCGACCAGCGGGGTGCCATTAACGGTGGCAGCCATGGCGGGAGGGAGGGGATCCGGGGGAAGGGGCTACAGGCGATGGGTCGGCGGCGTGAAGGAGGGGGGGGGGGGCGATGGGTGGGAGGGAGCGAGTGGAGGGAGCGAGGCTGGCGGTGCCTGTGCCCGGGGACGGGGGGCCGCGGCCCGGCGCGCGATCTTTTGGCCCACCCGTCCGGGATGGGAGAAAGTCTGGCGGCCGGAGCGGTGGCAGCTGGCACGGGTGTGCGCAAGCGCCGGCCGATCGCGGTGTATGGCCCTTGTGGAAGGCATGCCACGGGATGCATGCCTGGGGGCCGGTGCGCAGGATGGCTGCTCTTTTTTTTCGGCCGGCCTGCCCCAGGGGGCCTCGGGCGGAGGCGGGAGGCAAGCCCCCCCCCCCCCCTCGCCTTTTCCTCTGCCCTTGCCCTCCCCCCCCCCCGCCCTCCTGCCTCGCTTCCCGGCCGGCCTACTGCGCCGATTCCTTCTCCTTTCCGAGCCCGGCCATGCGCCTGACCCACCGGCCGCCCTACCGCCGGCGGTCACGCCTCCGGTCGGCTCTCTTCTTTTTGACGGTGGCCGTGGTGCTGCTGACGCTTGCTGGGTCGTTGTTTTACACGGCATACGATCTGTTTGGCAATGTGCCGAATGTGCCGCTGCTGCTGGTGGGCTATGGGACTTTCGTGCGTCCGGGCCGGGAGATGTGTCGCTTTGCTTTTCGCCCCTCCCGCTTGATCGACGCTGACACCGCCGCCGGGGGGTGGGGGGCCTTGTGGCTGCCGGGTCGGGCGGCGCGGCTCGCCTGCAGGTCATTGCCACCCTGATCATCATCGCGGACCGGCTTCGGACGACGCGCCTGACCAAGAAGGATATCCCACGCGACTACCTTCCCTTGCAGAAGTACCACATTGCGCGGGTGCGTGTGCATTGTCTTTTGGCCTGCCGCCCGAGAGGGTGGGGGGGGGCTTCTGCCGGTTGTTGTCTGACGCGTTCGCTTTGCCCGCCTGTTGCCGGTGCAGCCGATGCTGGACTACATTCACCAAAGCATCCATCGGAATGTGCAAACCCTGATTGGCCCGGTGGATGGCTCGCTCCCGGGCCAGTGGGGTCTTCTGGGTGCGCCATGTGCTTGTGTCATGCTGTCCTCGCCCTTTTCGGTGCTGGTGGGGTGGTAGGGGGGGGGGGGGGAGGGGGGGGCGGGCCGCAGTGCGGGGCACGGGGCGAGATGGTGCCTGCCCCACGCGGCAGATGAGCCCCCATGTCACCTCGCGCCACCGCTGACATACCTCGACAGATCCGGCGGACTTGGATCCCATCCATTTCCCCACCTCGCTGGCCATGTCCTTCCAGCTGGTTGGTGCGTCTCTCGTGGCACGAGCGGGGGTGTTCTTTTTTTTTTTTTTTTTTTTTTTTGGCGACGGCGGCTGACACCAAGCGCCCCTCTCCCCTCCCCTTTTGTGTCCCCTTGTGGCCATGCTGTGGCCTGCCGCTTGGCCGCGTGCGCCCGGGTGACAGAGCAATTCGCCATGGAGCTGGGCTTCCCCGGCCGGCCGGGGCACTGCACCGTCCGCCGGTACTTGCTGGAACTGCTGCCGGCGGCGATGGCGCCCCCGGACAGCCCGGCGTCCGGCATGGACATGGCGGCGGCTCGGCGCTTTGTGGAGCTCTACGAACGGGCCAGCTATGGCAACCCGCCGGCCGGGTTGGTGCCCTCGCGCGTGGCGCTGCTGGCGGCGCAGGCGGCCGCCGAGCCGGGTCCAGGGCGCCCGGGCCATTCGGCCAGCCACGGCCCGGCATTGGGCGGGGAAATTGGCCAGGCCGAATACGAGGCCTTCATTGCCGTGACGACGGATCTGCTGTCCAAGTGCGTCGGACCTGTCGGGTGGGGGCCAGGGGAGTCGAGCGGGATGCCGCAGCTCCTTCTTTCCTTTCCTTTTTTTCGTTCCTTCCCGCTACCCTGTTCTCGGTGCTGGCCTCCGGCCATCCGGCCATCAGCTCGACTGACTCCTCGACTGCCATGGTGTGTGGGTGTGTGCCCGTGCGCGGCCCCAGCCTTCGACATGTGGCTCTTTCATCGGCCAAGAGTGCGGCCGGCCAGGGCGCCTCCTCGGACATGTCTCCGGAATAGACGCGGTCGTGCGGGTGCCGCGTCGGGGCCCCGAGCCGAAAGTATAAAATCCCAATGCGCGGGGTGTCCCCCAACTGAAGGGTCTATAGCTCAGTGGTAGAGCGGTCGACTGCAGATCGACAGGTCCCCGGATCAACCCCGGGTGGGCCCTCGCCTCTCTTTTTGTTTCGCACCGAAGCGACTTTCGTTGGAATAAATGGCTGCCTGCCCTGCGGATGTCCAAGGATCCGGGGGCGTAGCTCAAATGGTAGAGCGGCCGCTTAGCATGCGGCAGGCAGGGGGATCGATACCCTCCGCCTCCAGACTTTTTGGTGGCGCCCGGCGCGGAGGGAAGGATCGCCGCGCGGTGCCGGCGAGATATTTCTCATCCGGCCGGCTGTCAGAGAGGGGGTTTGACCAGACAGCCGCACTTGAAGAGGTCTTTTTTTTTTTTTTTCTTTGATCGCCGTATGATGGGCGAAGACCGCGGGCCCTGCTGCGGGCCTCGGGCGACCGGAGGGGGGTGTGCGAGCGTGGCCCGGGCGAGGAAGCCATCCTGCGGTCTGCGTGCTTGAGGGCTCGGGAGGGGGGGGGGGGGGGGGGGGGGGTGCGATTGTCCAAAATGCCGAGGAGCCGGCAAAAGGAAAGTCCGCGAAAAAGACAAAAGCGGAGACAGCCCAGGAAGGGCCCCCTTGGAGGGGATCTCTTGGGTGGAGTGTGTTCTCCGGACTTGGCCATGTCGGCCTGGCAATTCGAGCCGGGTAAAATGCTGGGCATTCCCGACGGTAGGAATGTAGCATGGATGGAGTCAGATCCATGTGGCCACATGTTCGACGTGGCTGAGCTCGTGACTCGTGTCGGTATTCAGTTAATGTTGTTGTGGGTTGATTGTGCGAGAATGGCGGTGGCTGGTGGCCTGGAGGCATGAAGGCCAGCAGGCAGGCAGCGAGCACCGAACGAGTGGATGCCGATCCCCACGACGATGGGTGTGCCGGCTCTACGCCACATGGTGGTTCACCGGGAAGATGGGATCTAAAAAGGAACTGAGTCACCCACTCGCGGAGGTGGGACGGGGACAAGGTGCGACCAGTGCGCCTGTCACCGATCCCTGTCTCGAGGGATGAACGCCGGCCGGGGGGGGGGGTTGAACATCTCTGGGGAGGGATGAGCCGCGCGAGTGCTTTTTGGGTTGCTGGCTGGCGATTTCGCGCAAGGGCTGCTCTTTCTGTGGCAGGGCAATGTGGCCGTGCGGCTTTTGGTTGGCGTGGACCGCATGGTTTGTCGTATGGAGGGCGGCCGAGTCACCTAGCCAGGCATGTGTGTCTGGTCCCCGGCCGGCGATACCTGTGGTAGTCCCCACGTCCGTATAGAGCTGGGTCCCCTTTGGCTCCGCTGTGGTTGCTCAGCTGAATAGGCGGCCTGGATGGGTTGGACGCAGCGGCCGTCGAGTCGCCTGGAGGCGGAAGTCGCGCATAGGATACGGGGGCTGGCACGACGTGGGTGGAGTGCTATGGTTCGAGCGGGTGTGGGGGAACTAGAGCAACCGCTTGGCCGGCGGTGCGGGGGGGGGGCGGTGATGACACCATCGGCAGTCCGGGGGACAGGCGAACAGACGGGGAGGCATGGACCTGCCGTCGGCAGCCTGGAGGTGTGGCCTCCTTCCGGGCCCGGCAACAGGGCGTGCAGAGTGGCCAGCCGATGCGTGGGCAGTTTTTTGTGAGATGACCTCGGGCATTTTACGTATAGCCCCGAGAGGGGCTGCCCACTGATAAAAGAGAGATTAAAAAAGACCAGCATATATGGTGTGTCCGTGTGGTCCCTTTCTTCTTGAGACGCCCGAGTCCATGTGGTGGCCGGGGGGCCGAATCATCCAGACCCTCTTCATTCCGTTTCTCCTTTTTTTTTTCCCTCCGAAGCCCCACGCGTGCCCCAGCCGTGGCCACTGGGTGTCGCGCGCGCTTTTCTCGCCCGCCCTTTCTCCTGTCCGCCCTTTTTTTTCCTCGCCCTCCTCGTCCCCCCTCCTCTCAGCCCCTCCGTATGCGTCCACACACCCACACACCATGCCTCCCAGGGCCACCGGGCCCCTGTCCTGCCGGCGAGGCGTTGTCCCTGGGGGTCAAAGTTTCTCGTATGGCCCTTAGGTGCAGCTTACGTGTGGGGCCCTCCCTGGCGAGGTGCTTTCCCCTGCTTGTATTGGTTGGATGATGCACCTGCGTGCGGGCGAGGATGCTCCTTCCCGCGAGCCCCCTCCGCGATTGCCGGTACCACAGCCCGGTGCCCGGTCTGTGTGTGGGGGGGGACTCGCGTCGATCCCCTCCTCGGGGCAGGCACGGTGTGTTTGCGCTCAGGGAGGGCGGGGTGGGCTGTGATCTATTCTCTGGGCGAACCGCGCCATCCCTCCTTCCTTGCCTCTCGCGGTGAGCTCCCCGGTGGCTTTTGGTGCTGGGTCGCGGGCCTACTGTGCAGCAACCGCTCGCCAGTGGCACTGACTTTTGGCCCCACTCCAGGACCACCTTCTGCGGTGGGCCGATGTCGATCTGGGGGTGTTGGCTGCCTTGCCCCTCCTGCCGCCATGTCAGCCATCTAGCGGCCGGGGGCGGGGGAGGCGTCAAGGCCGCGGCTCCCGTCCAGGAGGCCGGCGCTGCCGGTGTCCGCGGGTGGCGGGGAGCCTTTCATGGTGACGTGTGGGCCGGGAAGTTGCGCTGCCTTTGTGGGGGCTCGCCGCCGCTGCGCCGCCGCACGGTCTGCCCGTGCCTGTGCCAGGGTCTCCTCTCGCCGGCCGAGCTGGCGGATATTTCCCTCGTCCGGTCGGGCGAGGGCGGGGCACGGGGGAACAAGCCCTGCGCCCGATGGCCGGCCCAGCCGTGGCGGGGCGTGCCCAGCTTGTCACCGGGCAAGCAGGGATGCGGGTGATGCATCATCCTGGAAAATGTTAAGAGAATGCGGGGAGCCCCACCAAAGGGCCTGTGTGCATGTGTGTGTGTCTGTCCGGTCTCGGGTCCGGTGTTGACTCCACACGCACCGACCTGCCTGGGCCCGGGGCTCCCCTTGGTCTGAAGGAGAGGGGGATGGGTTTACAGACGGCGGGCCATGCCGCGGGGAGGGGGGTGTGATGTGGTGGTCCATTGTGGGCATGACCGACCGGCGCGCCTCGGGAGGCGCCCTCGGGGGACCTTGGGCTTGCAGGAATGCGCTCGGCGGACGGGCGATGGGTCCTTGGGCAGGGAATGTGTGAGACTTCTGTGTGACTTGTGGACGGGAGGGGGGGGGGGGGGTGCTCGTCTGTTCTCTCTGAGGTGCGACGAGGGGCCTGCCGGGGTCTTGAGCAGCCATTGCCTGGTCTCAGGGGAATCCCGCTCTGGCTGGGAGCTGTGGCCGTGTAAGAGGCGGCCTCTAGGGGGGGAGGGGGGGGGGGAGGTTCGAGGCGCGCGCCGGGGCGGATGGCGTACATCTAACGCGCGCATGCGGCCGCCGTGTCGGCTGGGCCTGGGAAGCAATGCCTCCGGGCTTGAGGAGAGGCAATGCGCCAAGATCCCCGTGTGTCCTACATCACTCCCCGGGGCTGCCTGCTCGGCTTCTTGTGTTGGTGCTAGCGACACTAATTGCTCCCGAAGAGGCCCCAGGATCGAGGGGGGCTGGCCATCGGGAAAACGGCATGGCCGGCCGGTGATCGGGGGAGCGGGGCATTAGGCACACCACATGTGAAGGTTGGCCCCCCTGGCAGTGGGGGTGCTCGCGGGTGCTGGTGCATTTGGCCGGCCAGTAGCGAGGGGCTCGGCCTGTCCCGGCAGGGGCAAGGCATGGCAGGAGGAACGTCAGCCAGTGAGTCGAGGGAGGCACCGGGCCCCTGCGGTTGGCAGGGCCTTGAAGTCGGGGATGTGCTGCTGCGGCGGCGAGTGCATGGGTCGTCTCCGGCTGCCCCTGTGCCATGGCGGCTTGCTGCCATGGAGTGGCAGGCTTTCGGGCCCTCGGCCTGGTGGTGGGGATGGGTCGGGTGCCGGGCACTGACTTGGTCGAGACGACTCTCGGGAGAAGGCACGGGCGCGCCTGGGTAGCACTCGGCGGCTTGAGTGCCGGATGGAGTCAGGCCCGAGAAGCCGTGCCAGCACCGAGGCCTCGCCTGGCCCGGAAAGAGCGTCCGCCCCCCTGGGCCAAGTGGATAGCCTGCCGGGAGAGGGTCTGGTGGCGATGTGCGCGAGGCGTGGACAAGGGAGTGCTCTGGCGGGCACCTGCGCAGCGGGGTGCCCCATGAGCAGTGGTGACAGCTGAGGTGGACACTTTGGCGGCCCGGTGCTCTGTGCCTTGTGATGGGTGACTGGACATGCGCCTATGGGTCGAGGGGTGGAACGTGCATGCCATGGCGAGCGGGCTCCATCGGCCTGCGGAGAGGTGAGATGGGTGGGGGGGCGGGCTCGTCTGCTTGCCACGGTGGGGGATTCTCGAGCGGTGGTCATTCATGGAGCCGGCTCTGTGGATGGGTGGGAATGTGTGAGGCGAGTCCCGAGGGCCGGGCGTGGGGGGTCTGTTCGGACTGGGTCCACGGGTGTGTGGGTGATTGAGCACTCGCCTGGGGAATGGCTGCCATGGGCCATGGAGTTGCTCGAGGTGTCTTGTGGCGGCGCACCGTGAGCAGCACCATTTGCCGGATATGGGGTGGGTCGCGGCAGCCGAAGAACCAGGTATGTGTACGCGATCCTCGGCGGGGGCGCTGTCCGGAAAGGGGAATCGGTGTGAAGCGACCCATGGGGCGCCCTTATGTTGCGGG
>NW_009242981.1:636434-637296 GCF_000388065.1 Fonticula alba | reverse complement strand
ACCTCGCGCAACTCCATGGCCCATGGCAGCCATTCCCCAGGCGAGTGCTCAATCACCCACACACCCGTGGACCCAGTCCGAACAGACCCCCCACGGCCGGCCCTCGCGACTCCCATCACATATTGCCACTCATCCACAGAGCCGGCTCCATGAATGACTCCATCTCACCCATCCCCACCATCACAGAACCTGTCAGCCGGAAGCCGGGCCCCGAGTTCGCCCCATGCCAGCGCCCCGTCGGCCCGGTGGACTGTCACAACGCGAACACACGCCTCACGGCAGCAGCGGCAGCCTCCACCGGCCGATGGATCTCGCTCTCCCTGTCATGCATATGCTCAAGGTCTCGACCAAGAGGTGCATGCCCAGTCACCCCCACCTCAGTGCACAGAGCGGCCGGCCGTCGAAGTGACCGCCTCGGCAGCCTGCGCTGCTCACCGGGCATCCCGCTGCGCGGGTCCCCTCCGGAGCGCCTACGTGCCCGCGCTACCCGCACATTCGCCGGGCACTCCCCTCAACAAGCTGCCCCTGCGGCCTGATGGCCGACACGTTTGCTGGGCAAGAGAGGAGGCCTCGGCCCTGGTCCGGCTTGCCTGGCCCGACTTCGTCAGACACACAAGCCGCCGAGTGCCCGCAGCCCAAGCGCACCTGCACCTCTCAGCTCGGCGCATGGCGGAGCCACGACACTCGGTCCATGCCTAGCAGCAGGCCGAGAGTGCGAAAGCCCGCAACTCCACGGCACGAAGCCGGCATGGCACAGTAGTTGCCGGAGAAATGCACCAGCACAGACGACCACCCCCGCCACCGGGGGAGACAATCTTTGGATGATTTGTGCCCACTGCCCACAGGGCCCCCCCCCCCCCCC
>NW_009242981.1:634162-636409 GCF_000388065.1 Fonticula alba | reverse complement strand
TCCCCCCTCGCCCCCCCCCCCCCCCCCCCCCCCCGCATCGGAGCACCCCAGAAGCGAACACACGGGCCCCCACCCAGCCCACCGCGCGCGCCTCTCCCGGGCCAGTCCCTCCGCTTGCGGCTGGGGCTCCAAGTCCAGGTCCCTTGATAAAAGCCTCAACACGTGGTCCCTGCCGCCGAAATACATCACATGAGATAACACATGCCCAGAGCATGGCTCGGCGAGAGATACATGCAAAGCACCATCACTTCATGCACCACAGCCCGCGGCATGGTCTTCGTGGCTTGGCCCGCTGGCTGCAAACACCCCCGCCCATGCGGGTGGTCGAGCCTGGCCCTGGCACACAAGGAGCCCCCCCCCCCGGTAGACACGACCGTGTGGCGGTTCCCTCTGCTCCCGCCTCGCGGATTCAACGCCCCCACCCTCTTCGCACACATACACGCACATGAGAGCTTGGCCCTGCCTCCCTCGCAGCCAGACCCGAGAATGGGCCCTGCGCACACGCAGACGCCTTTCGGTGGCCCGCCCCGCTTCCTCTCCGCATCCTCCCGGGATGCGCTGCATCACTGGCAATCCTTGCTTACCCATGCGACGAGCAATGGCACAGGCGTGCCCCGCCCCGGCGAGGCTGGCCGTGGGGTGTGTGGGGCTTTCCCCCTCCGTGTGAGGGCGCCGCCGCGGCAGCAGCAGCAGCAGCAACCGAGTCCCCACAAGGGCAGTGTAACATGTGCAGCCCGCGCGCCATTTGCACACACTTGCAGAGTCGGCCCCCCATGGGCGCAAGGCGCGGCTTCGGTGCCTCCCCCTACCCGGCCGCCAGACGGCCAGCACGGCGGCCGAATAGGGGGAAGACAGCCTGCATACACCCCGAGACATGGGCCCATGGCAGGGGGGTGGCCCTGGGGTGGGGCGGGCGGTGCCACTGGCGAGCGGTTGCTCCAGGGCGGGCGTGCGACTCGACACCCGGAGCCAAACCCGGAAGCAAGGATGGAGGACTCGCGCGCGGTTCGCCCGGAGAGTGGCGTCAACGGGCTCCGGCCGCCCAGGCACACAATGCCCTCCCTGAGGGGGGATGCATGCACAGGCCCACCGGGCGGCGGTGGCACCGGCATTCGCGGAGGGTGCCCGGGGAGGAGCACCCTCGCCTGCGAGTTCGCGGACCACGCGCCACTGCACGCGCGCAGGTGGCTCGCCCGCGCGCAGGAGCATGCCTGGCAGACCGACACAGGCAGGGCCGTCACCAGGGGGAGCCCCACATGCAAACCGCACCCGAGGGTCAAACGTAAAACGGTGACCCCTCTCAGGAACACCGGCTCGCCGGCAGGCCAGCCACCCGGGGCTCAAGGAGAGAGGCGCACATGGAGGAGCTACGCAGGGGGGGAGCAGAAGAAGAAAAAAAAAAAGGGGGGCATCGCAGGGGGGGGGGGGGAAAAAAAGGAGAAAATGCACGGGGTGGGCTTGGGGGGGCCAGCCCCGGCCGCTGGCCGGACCCGGGTCCCTCAAAATCAAAAAAAAAACACACGCGCACACATCACATTCGCTGGGGGCATATTTAATCCCTCTATTTTCGGTGGACAGCCTTTCCGGAAGAAAGTGTAACGCAAAATGCGTTGGGCCATCTCACCGGTGCATCTGCCCACGCACCGCCATATCCTGCTCGAGTCCCTCTCCCAGAGTCGGCCGCGTTACTTTCCCTCCACGAACCGGTGCTCTTGCGGTGGCCAGGTCTCGCGAGGCTTCGCACAGGCGAACGGCAACCGAGTCAAAGCCCCCATCCCCCCCCCCCCACCCTTCATCACATTGCACGCATTTTACCACGACCCGGGCGGTGTACTTCTATAGTCGGGAAAATCACCGGCCCGAAGGAGGAGCGACTCGGACCCTGGGCGCGCGCGCGCACGCGGCCTTCCGCATGCACCCGGTTTCAGGCAGTCGTGCGCTTTTTCAGGAGAGAGCCAAGCCATTGACGGAGACGAAGAGTGCCACACACCGCTGGCGCACGGTGGTCGCTGGAGGCCGCCGACTGGGATCCGCCTGCCAGCCAGCCTCGACGAGGTCGCGCGCCGCCGCCAGCGGGCCGTCCCCCGGCAGGGGGGCCACACTCGGCCGAGAGCCACCAAGCACCGCGGCCATGATCTCGCCGATGTTCTTCCCCGGCCAGGGGGCCGCGCGCGTCAGACACTCGTAGAGCATGACCGATGCCGCGTACACATCGGCCGGGAAGAAGTGCCCCCGGTCCAGGGGCAC
>NW_009242981.1:625322-632482 GCF_000388065.1 Fonticula alba | reverse complement strand
CCATCGGCCTGGATCGTGCACTCCGACTGGCCGGGCCCGGCCTCGCATTGGTCGCACTCGGCGAAGCAGCTCAGGCAGACGCCGGCCACCGGGGCCGACGCCCCGGCGCAGGCCGACGCGCAGATGCCCGCGCCCGGGTGCAGGAGGCCACCGTTGCAGCCGGTACACTGCCCTGCCGCGCCAAAGCACGTCCGGCACTCCGCCGAGCATGGCCCGCAGGCATGCGCACCGGCCGGCAGGAACTCCCCAGCCGGGCAGGCAACGTAGCACGCGCCGTCCGACAGAACATACCCCGGCTCGCAGTGCGTGCACGAAGCATCACAGCCCGGGCCAAAGACCTCGCACGCGGCGCACTCCCCCGAGCAGGGGATGCACCGGGCCTGGGCCGTGCACCCGACCGACCGAGCTGGACAGCCAGCAGCGCAGCCACCGTTGGGCTGCAGCATGAACCCATCCTCGCAGCCGGTGCAACCACTCGCGTCCTGGCAGCTGGCGCAGAACGCCCCACAGGGAAGACACACATTGTCCTCGGCGAAAAAGCGCCCCGGACAGCCAGCCCGGCAGGTGCCCCCCAGCAGCGCCCTATCCCCGGCGCAAAGGGTGCACTCGATGTCCGTCGGCCCGGTGCACGCAGCGCAGGTGTCACTGCAGGGGGTGCAGGTGCCCCGGTCCGGGAACATCCCGGCCGGGCACTCGGACAGACAGCGGCCGGCCACCAGGAGCGGTGCGTGCCCAGGGCAGGACAGACACTGCTCGGGCCCCGGGCCAAAGCAGCTGCCACAGCCCTCGTGGCAGAAGATGCACTCACTGCCCAGCGACGAGGTCCCCTCCGGGCAGTTTTCCACGCAGTCCGGCCGGGCCAGCAGCCACCCCCGCTGGCACAGGCCGCATTCGGTGCTCGACGCCGGGCAGCTGGCACAGTGGCCCGGGCAGGCGGCACACCCGCCGGCCGAGGGGCTGTATCCGGCCGGGCAGGCGGGCACGCACCGGGCCGGGGTCTGCCCGGCCGGCAGGGCCAGCAGGTCGTCGATGCAGGCACCGCACTCGGTGCTCCGGGTCCCGGTACACGCGTCGCACGACACATGGCAGGGCAGGCACCGCCCGGCAAGGGCCACATGCCTGGCGGCGCAGGCCTGCACGCAGTCGCCATCCTGCAGCAGGGCATCCTTGCACCGCCAGCAGTCCCGGTCGGGCCGTTGCACGTGGCGCACGCCGCATCGCAGCCACGGCACATCATGGACACCGTGTCCCAGTACTCGCCCTCCGCGCAACCGGAGGCACAGAAGCCCGCCAGATCGCCGCTCTCCATCAGCTCCAACCCCGGAGAGCAGCCGGTGCATTGGGCACTCCCCCCGCCGATGCAAGTGCTGCAGCTGACATCGCACGGCTGGCACGACTCGCCGTCGGGCCACCACCCAGCCGGGCAGGAGGCCACGCATGTGCCACCGTGTGTCAGCAGTAGCCCCGGCCCGCAGGCCAGACAGTGGTCCGCCGTGCAGGACACACACCCCGGGTCGCAGGCGACGCAGGCCCCCGTGCTCCCGGGGCCCGGCGGGCTCGCCCAGCCGAAGCCTTCGGCGCACACCGTGCACGATGCCGCGCCACCGGCGCACAGCTCGCACGAGACATGGCACACGGCGCACCGGCCATCCCCGAGATACTCGCCCGGCGGGCAGGCCGACGTGCAGCGCGAGGGCATCTCGGCATCCACACTCGCAAAGACCAAGCCCGGCCGGCAAGCATCACAGCCCCGGTCGTCGGTGCAACTGGCGCACGACCCGTCGCACGGCTCGCATGCGTGCGCACTCGAAAGGAAGCGCCCCGCCTCGCAGCCGGTGCAGGTGGCCGCCGTGGTGCAGGTCACACAGCCGGCCGGGCAGGCCCGGCACTCCGACACATCGGGCCACATGCCGAACGGGCATTCACTCACGCAGGCCCGGCCATGGAGCCATGCCCTCCCGGGGACGCAGGCCGTGCAGTGGTCCGGCTCCTCGGGGCCCACGCAGGCCGCGCATGTGGGATGGCACCCATCGCACATGGGCCCATATGTCCCGGCCGGGCAGCCCAGCACCAGCGAAAAGACCACCGGCCCGGTGGCCGGCACGAGGATCAAGAAATTCAGCTGCTGCCCCGAGCCGAGCGACAGCGCCGATGTACCACCGCTGGCCGGCACAGCCTGCACCACGGCCAGGCTCCACAGGGCCGTGTCGGCCGGAGGCCGCAGCTCCACCGGCAGCTCCGCGAAGACCGCCGGCAGCAGGGCGCACGCCCCGGCCGGCCCGCCCGGGCAGTGAAGCACCGACAGCCCGACAAAGGTGCGCGACAGCAGGAGCAGCGCACTGGGGTACCGCGAGCCGCCGTCCGGCAGGGCCACCGCCTGGAACAGGACATCGTGGTGCTCCCCGGTCGGGACCTCCAATGCCTGGGGGAAGGTGCCGATGACTTGCCGGCTGGAGGGCAGGCCGGTGGATCGCCCGGTCGGCACCATGTCCCCAGGCACATGGACGATTTGCCACTCCGTGCCGACGGTGTTGGTGAAGAACAGCTCCTCCGACACCCGGGCCCCGGGCCCGCGGGCGAGCAGTGCCGGCACAAAGCGCCCACTGACTGCCGGCGGGTCTGCCAAGAGGCGCCCCGTCAGCGGCAGCCAAGCATCCCCAAAGGCATCGCCCATGTCTTGCGGCAGGGCGCTCGGCCCGGCATCCTTCGAGGACATTACCATCCAGTTGGGGCCCGTCGTGTCGGTGCGTCCCGACTCCGGCCCCCAAGACAGGGCCTGCAGCCCGGTGGTCGCGACATGAAACACCTTCCCGGAACCCTGCTCGTCGTGGTGCTCGTAGATGATCACCTCATCGGGAGACCGGACGGTCGCAGTGTGCCGCTCACCGAAGCGCCACGCAATGTTGGAGCAGTTGCTCGCTATCCCATACAGGGAAGACAGCAGGGCCGACTCGCAGGGCCCCATGCCTGGGCAATACAGGTCGGCCACTCCGGCGTTCCCGTTTCGATCAACCACCTGCAGCATGTAGAGCAGGCCTCCGGCCTCGTGGAAGGGGCCGATCTCGACGAACCCCACCACCGGAGCGACAAGCGGCGAGGCAAACAAGCGGATCTCCTTCGCCACGTACCTGCCCGGGCTGCCGATGGCCTCGATCGGAAGGAGGTAGGACTTGAGGTGCTCCGTGAAAAGGAGCACCCCCGTGGCCGGGCCGCTGGCGCTGGCCGGCAGGATGGGCACGCCGGAGGACACGTCCACCGAGAGCCACGTCTGGCCGATGGCGGTGATCCGGTCGCCGGGGTCCAGCCCGGCCATGAGACTGGCCGCCAGCGGCGCCGTCAGGCCGACCCCCGGCAGGGCAACATCGCTCAGAGTGCACATGCCGGACACCGGCCGGAAGCCGGCCGAGCAGGACGCCACGCAGACGGTACCGCCGGCCCGGCCGCTCGGTTCGAGCAGCAGGCCGTCCTCGCACACCAGACAGTGGTCCTGGTCGCACGTGCGGCAGCCGGCCTGCGCGCATGGCCGGCACTCGTGTCCGGGCTGGGAAAAGGGTGCCTCGCCTACCGTCAGGCGGGCAGGCGGGCGGGCGGGCGGGCGGGCAGGAAGTCAATTGATCGGTCGATCAGTCAGCCCGTTGATCAGTCAGCCGGGCGGGCAGCCCGCCGATCAGTCAGCCAGCCAGGCAGCCCGTCGGCCAGGCAGCCAGCCAGGCAGCCCGTCGATCAGTCAGCCGGCCGGGCAGCCCGCCGATCAGTCAGCCACCCATGCACCGATGAAGCGTGCACAGGGAGGAGCGACGCTCCAAACGCACCAGGCGGACGGTCCAGGTACCAGCCCTCAGGACACCCGGTGCACAGGCGCTTCGACGAGACGAGCGGCGCTTCGACGCGATCCGGAACGCAAGCCCACCCGAGCGACGAACCGGAAGCCTGGCCCTCCCGATCGCACGCGATGCTCGGGTCATCGGCACAGCGGAAATCCCCCGAATCAAAGAGAGCCCGAAGTTGGCCATCAACAAGATGCCACTTGGTGGATGTGCTGCCAAAGGGCCACAGCAGCAGCTGCAGCGCCGACACATCGGTCACCGCCGGAGGCAAGACCACCCGCTGCCACTTGATGGTACCGGTCTCGAGGGACAGGCGCCAGACCCGGTCCCGGGGGTCGGCCGCGCCCGGTGACACCACATACAGCGGCGAGCCGTAGGTTTGGCTGGCGGTGGCCGAGCCGACCAGCACCCGAGACCCACTCAGGGGCACCCCGACTGGCAACCGGCCGGCCGCCACCATCCCCTGGTCGGTGGCCCCGAAGCGATTGTACAGACAAATATCCCCGGAATCCAGCAGCATCACCACATCCTCCTCGGTCGAGTCCTGGACATGCCAAAACCCGAGGAACGTGGCTTCGAGCTGGACCACCCGGCCCGGGGCCTCCCTCGTCAGTGAGCTGGGCGACCCGCTTGGGAGGATACTCAACTTGCTGAGGCGGATGTCATCGACCAGGAAGAAGGTCCGCCCGAAGCCGGCTGCCGCCAGCACGGCACCCGTCATGGGCAGGCCATCGTGGCCCTGGATGGTCAGTTTGTCGGGGCCCAGGTATGTCCAGAGAATGGTGCGACCCGGGCCCGGGTCGCCAGCCAGACCAAGGAGATCCACACCGATCGCCAGCCTCTCAATCCCCACGAGCAGCTCGACATCCGGCCGGGGAAAGGCATGGCGCTGTGGCAGGTGGAAAAATCCCACCCCATCCGGGGTGTGCTCCACCAGCAGAGGAGGCGTGAGGGCCGGGGCGCTTGGCACCAGGATCTCCGCGGTTCCCGGGTTGTCTGGCCGGGCAGAGTCGATATTGCCCGCTGTCTCCAGGAGGAAAAGACCCCAGCGAGTCTCTGGTGCGTGGATTGCCACGAGCGACGCCCGGTGAAGGCGGAATTGCGAGTTACTCACACGGTACAGAGCAGACGGCAGGAGGCCGCTCGAAGCAATGAGGCTCATCGGCCGGGGCGGACTCAGGACCGAGTACGGGGCCGCGTGGAAGTACACATCCTGACCGAGCGCGCGGGCCACCATGCCAAGCAGCAAGGCCAGCGTGGCCCATGCTTGCCACCGGGCTGGCCGGCCCATGCCCGTGGTCGCTGGCCGTCGGAGGGGAGGAGATCGAGAGGGGAGGGGGAGGGGGGAGGCAAGGAGGGGACGGAATGAAGTCCAAGGCGATGGGAGGCGGCAGGAGGGGAGAGGACGGCGGTGGCGGCGAGGGGGGGGGGGGGGGATGCGCCCCGGCCTGGCCGGGCCAGGTTTCCACCTGGGCTCATTAAAATCGTTATGGTTATGGCTGGGGCCAAGTGATTGCATGCAAGTGACCGCCGGGGGGCCCTTGCCCCGGAGGCGACTCCGGCGGAGGTGTTTTTGTTTCAGGGCTCCTGGCGTTGCACGCCACACTGCGCCCGGCTTGAGCTCATGGCAGGCCCAAATGATGACAACCCCAGTCGATTGCGGGTTTCGGCCCCCGAGTGTCTGCTCGCTCTCCGGCCCAGGCCGCAAGGGCCACGCCAGGGTCTGGCGGTCGGAGGGAGCGAGAGAGGGAGAGACGGCGAGAGGCCGTGCGCATCTGTCCTCCCTGTCCCCGGTCGGCGCTCTCCCCTTGTCGGATAGGGGCCGGCTGGACATACACACCTGCACACTGTGGATGTGCACGCGGACGATACGGGAGTAAATGTGCGCTTGTACGCTCACACACACATATATATATATACATATACATATACATGCATGCGGCGGCCCCAGACGCCCTGCCACGCACGCCTGAAACACTAACAAACCAATTCTTGGACGCGATGGCTGCCGAGTGTTTGAAGCAGGCCACTTCCCCCGGCCCCCCCCCCCCCCCCCGGGAAGAAGTGGGCACCCCGATGCATCAAACACGCTCCTCACCCACCCCAGGGGGCCGCCGAAACCCCTGGATCGAGTGGTCGGGCCGCTGCGACGCAGGCAAGCGGACCGCCCTGCTTCGCCCTCTCTGGCTGCTACACAGCACCCTGCGGACAGAGTGGCGTGCCGCCGGACAAGTGCCCGGCACGTGCCGGGACACTTATCTCGGCGCTCCCTCATGGAGCCCATGTGATGAGCGGTACATCTCCAAAATCAACCAAGCCCTCAGCAGCACGCCAGCATCCGCCCCGGCAATGGGGGCTTTCGGCGGAGCACACGCTTCTGGCACCGGCGCAAGGGGTCAGGCCGGCCTCCGCGCCCTCTCCGGCCCGTGGCCTATTGGCATTGCCTCGAGTGCGCCCTTCACCGCTCCTCCGTGCCATCTGACCTGGGCGCTGGCCGACCCAGTGGGGTAGCTGCACCTTATGAGGCAGGGATGACCAATCTTCGGTGCGTGCTTCGCGCCCGGCGAAGTGCCTCTGTGCCTGGCCCTCCATCCTCCGGGGCCCGTATCACACCTGGCCCGCGGGTCGCGCCTGGCCAATGGCCCGCAGGAGCTGTGCATGCTGGGCGCGCGCCAGCTCCCCCTCGGGCGGGTCCGCACAGCCCTCCTCCCCCCTCGCCCCGGTGTCCCTGTCGGCCAGGCAGCGCACTTGCAAGCGCCAGTGGCAGTGCAGCAGGCCGCGTGACTGTGCGACTGCCGCGCCAGCACGGCCACCCCGCATGCCTGGTGCCCATGGCCCTGCTCGCTCAAGAGGAATGCTCATGCGCCGGACACGGGCCGATGTGCGCAACCCCCTTCCCCTCCTCCCCCTCGGCGAGTCGCCCGAGGGACAACGCGAGACAGTGTCCTTGTGTCAGGAGGCTTTTCTAGTGAACGGGGTGCCGGCCGTCGGGGCACCAAAAGAGGCCCACGCCCCCGAAGGGAGTCCCGGTCACGGGGCAGTCAGGCCGCCGGCCGCCACAAACAGAGCAGCACAGCGCTGGCGGAAGGCCGCGGTGCCCGGCCGCCGACCGGGATCCGCCTGCCAGCCAGCCTCGACGAGGTCGCGCGCCGCCGCCAGCGGGCCGTCCCCCGGCAGGGGGGCCACACTCGGCCGAGAGCCACCAAGCACCGCGGCCATGATCTCGCCGATGTTCTTCCCCGGCCAGGGGGCCGCGCGCGTCAGACACTCGTAGAGCATGACCGATGCCGCGTACACATCGGCCGGGAAGAAGTGCCCCCGGTCCAGGGGCAC
>NW_009242981.1:622691-623837 GCF_000388065.1 Fonticula alba | reverse complement strand
AGACCAGCTGGCCATCGGCCTGGATCGTGCACTCCGACTGGCCGGGCCCGGCCTCGCACTGCTCGCACCCGGCGAAGCAGCTCAGGCAGACGCCGACCACCGGGGCCGACGCCCCGGCGCAGGTCGACGCGCAGATGCCCGCGCCCGGGTGCAGGAGGCCACCGTTGCAGCTCGTGCAGTGGTCCGCCGAGCCGAAGCAGCTCCCGCAGCCAGCGTCACAGGGCTGACAAATGCCCGACCCCGGGGCCGCAAACTCCCCGCTCGGGCAGGAGGCCTGGCACGCGCCGGCCGACAGGACAAACCCCTCCTCACATGCCGTGCAAAGGGCCGCGCAGGCCACATCGGCCGAGACGCACGTCGTACAGTGGCCCGGGCAGGCCAGGCACCTGCCCGACCCCGAGCACTCGTGCCAGCCATCCGGACAGGACGTCATGCAAGTCCCCTCGGGCCCGACCAGGGCCTGGCCCTTGCACCGCGTGCAGGCACTGCCCTCGGTGCATGTGGCACAGGAGTCCAAGCACTCGCGACAGACGCCCTCCTCAGCGAAGAAGCCATCCGGGCAGTCGAGCAGGCAAGACCCCCGCAGGAGAGCACGGTCCTCGGGGCAGCTCGTGCACCGGTCCGGCCCCGGCCCCGAGCAGGAGGCACATGTCGGGCCGCATGACTGGCATGCCTGGTCCTGCTCGAAGAACCCCCCTGGGCAGGTGTCACGGCAGGTGCCGCCAACCAGCAGCGGCGCCTCCGGCCGGCAGCCCAGACACTGGTGCGCCTTGTCGCCGAAGCACTCGGCGCAGGTCCCGTGGCACGTCAGGCAGAGGCTGCCCTGCGTCGAGGTGCCGGCCGGGCAGCTGTCCACACAGCTCGACCCGGACAGCAGCCACCCACGCTCGCACTGGGCGCAGGCGACTGAGGAGGCCGGGCAGCTGGCGCAGTGCTCCGGGCAGGCGGCGCACCCGCCGGCCGAGGCATTGTACCCGGCCGGGCAGGCGGCCATGCAACGCGTCGGGGTCTGCCCGGCCGGCAGGGCCAGCAGGTCGTCGATGCAGGCACCGCACTCGGTGCTCCGGACCCCGGTGCACGCGCTGCACGACACATGGCAGGGCAGGCACCGCCCGGCAAGGGCCACATGCCTGGCGGCGCAGGCCT
>NW_009242981.1:622133-622681 GCF_000388065.1 Fonticula alba | reverse complement strand
CGCACCCGGTGCACTGGTCGGCATCGCCGCCGGTGCAGGTGCCGCAGCTGACATCGCACGGCTGGCACGACTCGCCGTTGGGCCACCACCCGGCCGGGCAGGAGGCCACACAGGCCCCATCCGGCCCAAGGAGCAGCCCCTGCTCACAGACCAGGCACCGGCCCGCCGTGCAGGACACACACCCCGGGTCGCAGGCGACGCAAGCCCCCGTGCTCCCCGGGCCCGGCGGGCTCGCCCAGCCGAAACCCTCGGCGCACACCGTGCACGATGCCGCACCGCCGGCGCACAGCTCGCACGAGGCATCGCACTCGGCGCACCGGCCAGTCCCGACATACTGCCCCGGCAGGCAGACGCTCCCGCACAGGGACGCCACCTGCTCATCCGCCGCGAGGAACACCAGCCCCGGCTGGCAGGCGGCGCACGATGTGGCACTGGCGCACGCCGCGCACGACCCGTCGCAGGCCATGCACCGGCCATCCCCGGCCAGGAAGTGCCGGACACTGCAGCCCGTGCAGGCGGTGGCCGTGGTGCAGTCGGTGCAGCCGGCC
>NW_009242981.1:616917-621743 GCF_000388065.1 Fonticula alba | reverse complement strand
GACACACTTGGCCCGCCCCGTCGGACCAGGTCCCGGGCGGACAGACGCCGACACATGTGCCATCAAGCAGCCAATCACCGGCCAGGCACGCCGTACAGGCCGCCGGGTCGCCGGGGTGCGCACATTCAGCGCAAGACCCATCGCAGGGGTCACACCGCGGGCCCGCCGCCCCGGAAGGACAGACCACCTCCAGCGAGACGGACATCGGCCCGGTGGCCCGCGACACGATCATCAGGCTCAGCACGGTCCCCTGCTGCAGAGGACCCTGGCTCTGGCCGTGACTGCCCGGCGCCAGGCCGACCTGCGCCACGGCCGGCAGCCAGAAGGACACATCGCTCGGGAGAGCCACCTCCAGCGGCAAGTCCACAAATGTCGCCGGCAGCAGAAAACACGGCCCAGTGGCCCCGGCCGGGCAATGCAGCAACGACACCCCGATGAAGGTGCGCGCTTGCACGAGCAGCGCGCTCGGGTAGGCCGGGCTGCCGGCCGACAGATCGACCCCCTGGAACAGGGCATTCCGTGGCCCGGTGCCGGACTGGGTCAAGGGCTCGGGGAAGACACCGAGCAACTGCTGCTCCGAGGGGAGCCCCATGGACCGGCCGGTTGGCAGCATGTCCCCCGGGGCCCGGACAATCACCCACTCGGCGCCCACCATCCGGGAGAAGACCAGCTCCGCCGGGGCGCCGGCCCCCCGGGGGAGCAGCACCGGCACGAAGGAATTCTCCGACTCCGGCAGCCCGGGCACGAAGCTCCCGGACAGGGGGGCCACGCGCGGGTCCCCACTCACCAGGGGCAATGGCGCGGCCGTGGCCTTGGCATGGGCCGTGGTCCACACGAACCAGTCTCCGAGGCCCGGCTGGGCGCGGCCGCCGGCCGCCGCCTCGGAGGCGAGAGCAACCCCGCCAGTGGCTGTCAGAGCTGTGAAGTGCGGTGTTCTGGCCGCCTCGTCGACCTGAATGACGGTCATCAGCTGGGGTCCCTGGGGCATGAGGGCGCTCGTGGGGCCCATGCGCCAGACCGTGCTACACCCTCCGCCCGGCGCGATGTGACTCGCCCTGCCCGTGACCACGCATGGCGCTGGGCCGGAGCAGGTCAATATCACCACCTGCGACGCGCCGGATGCCCCGCACAGGACCACCATGTACGCGATTTCCGTCCCGAACACAAAGGGCCCCAGCTCGGCGAAGGCCACGGTCGGCGTGGCCGGATGCGGAGCCAACAGGGAAATCGGCTGCACGGCCGGCCGGTCGGGCTGCCCAATGTGACCGGCCGACATGAGGTACGTCTTGCGCTGCTCCGTGAAGAGCAACACCCGCGGCCCGGGGCCACCGGCGGCCGAGGTGGTGCCGATGGCCGGCAGCACCGGGCCTCCGGTGGCCAGGTCGCCCATCAGCCACGACTCGCCGATGGCAATGACCCGGTCGCCGGAGTCCAGCCCGAGCATCGGGTACTGGCCCGGCGTGGTCAGCATCATGTTTGGCAGGAAGGCCCGGCTGTTGAGTTGACACATGCGGTCCACCGGCGTGAAGCCGAGGGGACAGCTGCTCACGCAGGCGGTGCTGCCCGCCACGGCATCAACCAGCAGGAAGAACCCATCTCGACACAGGAGACAGTGCTCGGCGTTGCAGGTCTGGCAGTCGGTTTGCGGGCAAGGTTGGCAGCTATGGCCCCGCTTGGAGAAGGGCGCCTCGCCTGGGGAAAGGCCGGCGGTGTCAGGCACGGGGCGCTCCCGAGAAATGGCCAGCGGCCGGCGGCGGCGGCGGCGGCAGCAGCAAAACAGACGAAAAAGACCGGCCAATGCAGGGTGAACACGCGAAACGCACCGGCCGGCCGGTCCAGGTACCAGCCATCCGCGCACCCGGCGCACAGCTGGCCGGCCGCCACAAAGGGCGACATTACATGGCCCGGGGCACACGCCCAGCCATTGGACCAATCGGATGTCCGACCCTCGACACTGCACAGGATGGTGCTGTCGGTCTGACAGCCGAAGGCCTCCGAGTCGAAGAGCACCGTGTTTTCCGACAGCAGGGCCCAAATGCCGGGGGCGCTGCCGGGGCCATTGTAAAATCGACCCAGCTGTAGCGTGCCAGTGCTGGTGATGCCCGGCGGCAGGACCACCCGGCGCAGGGACAGGACTCCTTGCTCGACATGGGACCGCCAAAGCTGGCTCTGGATGTCGCTGCCATTGCGCAGCAGCACGTAGAAGGGCACCGGGGTGCCAGACATGGCGGCCACCGGGGCGGCCAAAATCCCCGATCCACTCCAGTCCACCCCGGCCGGGATATCCACGAAAAGGGGGTCCCCCGGCGGCCCATGCCCGAGGCAGGGCACCACGGCCAGCCTGCCGCCCTCCAGCAGGAGCACCACATCGGCACCGAAGGGGCAGCTGCTTTCCGTGGAGATGACCCAGGTGGCGGCAATGGCCAGGATCCTGGCCGACATGTCCACGTAGTTGCTATAGAGGCCGGCGCCGGTCACCACGGCCACATACCGGAGCCGCATGTCCTCGGCCATGTAGAAGGAGCTCGCATCGCCGGCGACCGCCGCCGAAACCGGCCCCGACAAAGTGATGGACGACGCGTCGATTCCCCCCAGGCCGAAGTCGGTGACCTTCGCCAAGTAAACCACCGGAACGCTGCCCGGGGCTTCGGTCACGCCCAGAAAGAGCGCCTCGGTGCTTGACAAGGCCACACCAGCCAGAACCGAGGTCGTCGGCTCCGGAAGCACATACTCCAGGGCCGAGGTGTAGATCTTCACCTGGGACCGGTTGTGTTCCAGGAAGAGGGTCGGCTGGCTGTCGCTCCGGGACAGCCAGAGCCCGGGCCAGCCGCCAGCCAGGCTGTTCCCCTGGCGGAGCAACAGCTGTTTGGAGTTCCCGAAAAAGGGGCCCCAGCGGAACTCGGCCAGGCTCGGCTGCAGGTCGTCCTGCAGCAAGCTGGTAATCGTGCCCGGCACGTCCAGGTCTTGGGCCATGGAAAGGGACCGCGGCCCGGTGGTAAGGCGGATCGGCAGCGAGCTTGTCTTGATCGGATATGGGGCCGAGTACAGGAAGACATCCTGCCCGGACGTCAGGGCAGCCAGCAGGAGCACGAGCACCAGCAGCGCAAGGACCAAGACCCCGGGCAGGCCCCCTGCCCGGGCCGCGGGCCGCCGCCGCCGCCGCAGCAACATCATGCCACGCCTGCTGGATATGGTTGTGGCGGGCCTGGCCACAGCGGTGCAGCCGTGGGGGGGGGGGGGGGACTCGGCAAGGGCACGGGCGCGGGGTGTGCGGGCGAGAGGGGGAGGGGGGACAGAGAAAGGGAGGGAGGGGGCAAAATAATAACAAAGGGGCTGCCTGGCCGCCGGACATCGTGTGCCGCTGGGGCTCTTTTGGATGCCACTGCTGTCACCACTACCAGAGGGGGGGGGGGGGGGGAGCGTCGCCGGGCATAACCCCCCCCCCCGGCTTTCACGCCGGTTGTGCCATCACCAGCGATTGGCTCGGCCTCCGCATTCGGGTGAGGGGAGGGGCGAAAAAAAGAGCCGCGCCCGCCCGGAACTCCCCGGCGGCCTGCCGCCATTCAAGGCCGCCTCCCCCTGCCGCCGGGGGGCGGGGGAAGACAACGCGCGCGCGCTGGGGACTTGCGCGTCCCCCCACCGGGGTCGCCCGGCCGGGGGGAACGACCGTGTTCGTGGTCCAGCTGCGCATCACTCCGAGGACCTGGCTGCCCGCGCGCCCGGCCAGCGTGCTGGCGAACGGGGGGGTGGCGACGCGAAGGGGCGCTGGAAATGCCGTCTCTCGGGGTTTGCTTGATGCCGAGCAGCGGCCGGCGCGAGGCCCTGGCGCAAGGGGATTGGCGCCGGCGGAATGTGCATCCGTTGGCTGTTGTGAGCTCGGGTGACCCGCGCCCCGAGGCGCGGCCTTTCCCAAACAGCCGGGGGGACCCTCTTCTGCAGGGGGCGCGTGGCTCTCGGGGTTCGTGTGTTCCCCGTCTCTCAGTCGCCCAGGCAATGGGCCGGGCCGGGGTGCTGCGCCCATTCGCCCGCTCCTCCGCGCGTTCGGCCAGCCGGGCGCGCCCGTTCACGCGCCCAAATGGCGGCCATCGACGGCCGGCCCCGGCCACCCACTGCCGGCGAGGGACCCCCGGGCGGTTCGCTTCTCGGCCGCACGATCTCCGGCGGTGCCATCCGCCGGTTGCCTTCGGCCGCCGCCAGCCCCATGGGCTGGGCAGCCCCCCGTCCGGCCCGGGTGCCGGGGCGAGCGGGCGTGCAAGCGCGCGCGCTCCGCACCCAGCCATAAGCCATACCGGCCGTCGGGGCCTGGAGCGCGCCGATCATGGGACTGCATTCCCAGTTCCGACTGATCTGCACGGAGAGATGCCCTCCAGCAGCGTCAGAACCGACAACATGCTGCGCCCGTGTGGCAGGGTGCCCTTGGGCATCCGGCTGACCAGATCCATGTCACGAGAGGCCCCAGCCGAAGCAGGGTTCTTGCCGGTCCGGTCCCCGCGTTGGCAGGCTCTGCCAGCGATCGGCCGCTGGTTGCTGCTCTCTGGGTAGCGGCGCGTCAGCCGGGGCGCTTTCGGCGCCTGAAACGGGGCAACTCGATGATCCGCCGCATGGGGGCCGGTTGGCGGGCAGGCAACATCGGGGGGGATCCCCCGCGATGCACGGCCCGAGGGGAGAAGCTCCCCGGCGACAGGCGGCCACCAGCTTGGCCAGCGTTCCGGTGGTGCGTCTCGGCACACGGCTGCCAAGATCTTCACTCTGGGCCGGCCCCCCGGATGCCAGCCCGACCATGTGTGTGTGTGTGTGTGTGTGTGTGTGTGTGTGTGTGTGTGTGT
>NW_009242981.1:611171-615197 GCF_000388065.1 Fonticula alba | reverse complement strand
CAAGGCCATAGCCACACGGGCGCAGGTAAGATCCACAGGCACCTCGTCGGCTTGCGGCATGCATGCCGGAGACCCGCACAGCCAAGTCGCCGCCCTCCCCTGCGCCCGGGAGCTGAAAAGGAGCCGAGGCCGGCCGCACCCGCCGTGGCCTCGGTGGCAGGCTCCCCGGGGGTTCATCCAAAACGTGGCCTTCCCAAGCGTGGCCTCGCCACGGCGGCTCTCACAAAGGGACGGCCACGACATATGCAAGCGTCAAGCTACGGAGAAGCACGCTAGACCGCGCGCACATGCACATGGATGGACACGCGTGCGTGGATGCACACGTGCAGGGGCGCACCCACTAACAAAAGCGCAAGCACGAGCACGAGCACGAGCACGAGCACGAGCACGAGCACGAGCACGAGCACGAGCACGGGCACACATACACACACACACACACACACTCCCAGCCACAGTGCCACACGGCCAGGAGGCGTGGCCTTCCCTCCCCCCCGGTGCTCCCTCGCCCGAGGACCAGCGTCAGCCCGCGTACAGGGGACGCGCCGACAGGCCGCCGACCGGTCAGGGGGCCGGCTTTCGGGCCCGGCCACGCCCTCACCACGGCAGCTCCACCCCGCCGCCCCCTCTCCCCTCCGGGGGAGGGGCGGGGGTCTCACAGCAGGGAATCCATATGCCCAGACGAAGGGGAGAGTCAGTCTATTTGCTCTCACCGCCGGTGGTGTAGTCCCATGCCGGGACCCCCCCCCCCCCGGTCAGGAGGACCACCATCACACCGGCCCAGGGGTGATGCACGCCGCGCGAGAGCCTGTCGGATCGCCGTCTCAAGGGCCGGCCAGGCCGCCGGAGGCCACAAACAGAGCGGCACAGCGCTGGCGGAAGGCCGCAGTGCTCGGCCGCCGACCGGGGTCCTCCTGCCAGCCGGCCTGCACCAGGTCCGCGGCGCTGCCGGCCAGAGGACTGATCACCGGCCGGGAGCCGCCAAGCACCGCGGCCATGATCTCGCCGATGTTCATGCCCGGCCAGGGGGCCGCGCGCGTCAGACACTCGTAGAGCATGACCGATGCCGCGTACACATCGGCCGGGAAGAAGTGCCCCCGGTCCAGGGGCACACTCCGCTGGAAGGCTTGGATGACCTCCGGCCCGGCATACGGCACCGACATGGCATTCAGCTCCGGGAAGGCATTCAGCAGGGCCGACGACCGGTCGGCGCTCAGGTTCTTGGACGCGCCCAGGTCCCCGAGGGCCGCGCGCCACGAGGAAGCCGTCTGGCTGACAAACACATTGCCCGGCTTCAGGTCGCAGTGGGCGATCCCATGCGCGTGCATGGCCTCCAGCCCGGCGGCCCACTGCTGGCAGATGTCCGCCAGCTGGGTGGCCGACAGTTGCACCTCCGAGTGCAGCAGCGTGGCCAGGTCGCTGTCGAAGCGCTCCATCACGATGGCCGGCGGCTGGTGGCTGTACCCGAACAGCCGGACGATGTGGCCGTGCTCGCGCAGCAGCCACATCAGCGCCACCTCGTTCTGGAACATGGCATGGTGCACCGGCTGCATGGCCTCGGCCTTCATCCTCTTCACAGCCACCACCTCCGGGCAGCCCAGCCGGGCCGCGATCCCGGCCCCGACCGACTGCGCCGCATAGACGCTCGCTTGGGTCCCGGCGCCGAGGGTCTCGTCCAGCGCCCGGAAGTCCACGGCCACATCCACCAGGATGGCCCCGGGCAGGGCCAGCTCCACGATGGTGTTCAACATGGTGGCGTCCTCGTCGTCGGCCGGCGCCTTCCCGATGGCCTGCTCCCGGCGCCGGCGCACGAGGAACAGCACCAGCAGCACCAGCAGGATCAGCAGCAGCAGCAGGCCCAGCGACAGGCCCACGGCCAGGCCAATGCGCGAGGACTTGGACCTCGGCGACCGATCGCAGTCACCCGCCTCGGGCCCGGTGCACGACCCGCGGCAGCTCGCATGGCAAGACCGACACCAGCCCTCCGCATCGGCATCCGCGAAATAGCCATCCGGGCAGACTTCCACGCACGAGGTGCCATCCACCAGGAGCATCCCCGAGACACACCGCTTGCAGGTCCGAACGGTCGGGCAGACCAGCTGGCCATCGGCCTGGATCGTGCACTCCGACTGGCCGGGCCCGGCCTCGCACTGCTCGCACCCGGCGAAGCAGCTCAGGCAGACGCCGGCCACCGGGGCCGACGCCCCGGCGCAGGCCGACGCGCAGATGCCCACGCCCGGGTGCAGGAGGCCACCGTTGCAGCTCGTGCAGTGGTCCGCCGCGCCGAAGCAGCTCCGGCAGGCGCCGCCACACGGCTGGCAGATGCCGGATCCCGGCGCGGCGAACTCCCCGCTCGGGCAGGAGGCCTGGCAGGCCCCGGACGACAGGGCGAAGCCGGCCTCACAAACGGCGCAGGTGACGTCGCACGATGGCCCGGTCGCGTCGCACTGCGCGCAGTGCGCCGAGCAGGCCACGCACCGGCCGGAGCTGGCACAGGCGCCCCAGCCACCGGGGCAGCCAATGCCGCAGGTCCCGCCCGGCTGCAGCATGCCCTGCTCGCGGCAACTGGTACAGGTGCCCTGGGCCTGGCACGTGGCGCAGTCCGCATCACACTCGACACAGAGCCCAGCCTCCGGGAAGTAGGCCCCCGGGCAGGCGAGCAGACACTCGCCACCGAGCAGAAGCCGATCCCCGGCACAGGCGGTGCACTGGTCCCCCATCGGGCCCGAGCACGAGGCACAGGTAGGCCCACACGGGAGGCAAAGCCCCCCGGCGTGGTAGGTGCCCGCCGGGCAGGTGGCGAAGCAACGGCTGCCCCCCATCAGCGGAGCATCCGGCGCGCACGTTAGGCACTGCTCCGGGCCCGAGCCGAAGCAGGTCGCACACGATGCATGGCAGGCAATGCAAAGGGGCCCCTGTGACATGGTTCCGCCCGGACAGGTGGCCACGCACTCCGGCCGGGCCAGCAGCCACCCACGCTCGCACAGGCCGCACACGGCGCTCGACTCGGGGCAGCTGGCGCAGTGCTCCGGGCAGGCGGCGCACCCGCCGGCCGAGGCATTGTACCCGGTCGGGCAGGCGGCCATGCAGCGCGTCGGGGTCTGCCCGGCCGGCAGGGCCAGCAGGTCGTCGATGCAGGCACTGCACTCGGTGCTCCGGACCCCGGTGCACGCGCTGCACGACACATGGCAGGGCAGGCACCGCCCGGCAAGGGCCACATGCCTGGCGGCGCAGGCCTGCACACAGTCGCCATCCTGCAGCAGGGCATCCTTGCACCGCCAGCAGTCCCGGTCGGTCGGGCCGTTGCACGTGGCGCACGCCGCGTCGCAGGCCCGACACGACATCGACCCAAGGTCCCGGTACTCGCCCTCCGGGCAGCCGGACACACAGGCCCCCACGCCGGGGCCGGCCTCCACGAGATCCAGCCCGGCGCCGCACCCGGTGCACTGGTCGGCATCGCCGCCGGTGCAGGTGCCGCAGCTGACATCGCACGGCTGGCACGACTCGCCGTCGGGCCACCACCCAGCCGGGCAGGAGGCCACGCAGCTGCCACCATGTGTCAGCAGTAGCCCCGGCCCGCAGGCCAGACAGTGGTCCGCCGTGCAGGACACACACCCCGGGTCGCAGGGGACGCAGGCCCCCGTGCTCCCGGGGCCCGGCGGGCTCGCCCAGCCGAAGCCTTCGGCGCAGACCGTGCACGATGCCGCACCGCCGGCGCACAGCTCGCACGAGGCATCGCACTCGGCGCACCGGCCAGCCCCGACATACTGCCCCGGCAGGCAGACGCTCCCGCACAGGGACGCCACCTGTTCATCCGCCGCGAGGAACACCAGCCCCGGCTGGCAGACGGCGCACGACGTGGCACTGGCGCACGCCGCGCACGACCCGTCGCAGGCCATGCACCGGCCATCCCCGGCCAGGAAGTGCCGGTCAATGCAGCCCGTGCAGGCGGTGGCCGTGGTGCAGTCGGTGCAGCCGGCCAGGCAGGCCTGACACACTTGGCCCGCCCCGTCGGACCAGGTCCCGGGC
>NW_009242981.1:608873-611161 GCF_000388065.1 Fonticula alba | reverse complement strand
TGTGTGTGTGTGTGTGTGTGTGTGTGTGTGTGTGTGTGTGTGTGTATATGTGTGTGCCTGAGCGGGCGAGCAGGTCCGCCGACCCCGCGCGTGCGCGCATGTCCCCCTCCCTCGCCGGGCCCCCTCCAAGACCCGGGTTCGGTGGTCGCATCACGGCCGATGCCTGGCTGCCCGTCTTCTCGCTTGCCCCGCCCGCCCACACGCCCCTGGATGCTTCCCTACCTGACTGCCAGATCCTCTGCCGGGACCGCGGCCGTCCGCTCGTCGCAACCCCGAGTGTGGCCCGGGGGTCCAGGCTGGGGGAGTGGTGCCGCAGCCTGTTCCGGGAGTGTGCCGAGCCCTTGGCCCGCGCCCGGTGCTGGCCTCCGTCCGCGGACACAGGCACCGCCATCCACCCCGCTCACGGCCCCGGCCACGGCCATTGAAGGCCCCTCGGCCAATGGCCGGCTCGCAAGACCGCGCACTTCGACCTCGGGCAGAGAGGAGCCCGGCTTTCGGCGCCCGCCTCGCGCCTCCCGCACCACTGCCCATAGGCACGGTCCCCCCCTTCCAAGCGCACACCCCATCAGTCACCAGGACGTGCTTTACCGCTGCTCGCCCGGGCGGTCCGCTGCCATGCCCCGGGACGGGATGGCCACGGGCCGCGCCCGTGATCGTAGGGCCGTTGTCTTGGCGCACCGTCGCCTGGCCGTGCTCGCTCCGCCTCCTTGCTGACCCCTGCCCAAGAGGGCGAGTGTGCCGACTCGGACCGGGCCCGAGGGCGCCAAAAAAAAAAAAAAAAGACACTTCGCCCGGAGGTGCTCCCGGGGGCAGGGGGGATACGTCGCAGCCTCCTGCAGGCCGACCGCGGCATCGCCCACCAGGTGCCGAGCAGCCGAGACTGCTGAGGCGCTGGTACTTGGGTGGAAGCCTGTCCAAGGCAATGAAGTAGCAGGTGGCGCGGTGGCACTCGTCCGCCGGCTGGGTCGCTCTGCCGGCGGCCGTCAAGCGGGTCCCCGGCACATCGGCCAGCTGCCTACCGGCCCGGAATCGCACGCCGGCCCGGGCCCCGGGCCCCCACCCTCGCGGCTCCTGGGCAATGCGGCCGCCCCCCTTCCGACACCCCGAGCAGCCTGTCAAACAGCAACCCATTCCCCACACCGGGGCCACACCCCCAACGGCAAGTGCCAACACCAACACCAAGGCCATAGCCACACGGGCGCAGGTAAGATCCACAGGCACCTCGTCGGCTTGCGGCATGCATGCCGGAGACCCGCACAGCCAAGTCGCCGCCCTCCCCTGCGCCCGGGAGCTGAAAAGGAGCCGAGGCCGGCCGCACCCGCCGTGGCCTCGGTGGCAGGCTCCCCGGGGGTTCATCCAAAACGTGGCCTTCCCAAGCGTGGCCTCGCCACGGCGGCTCTCACAAAGGGACGGCCACGACATATGCAAGCGTCAAGCTACGGAGAAGCACGCTAGACCGCGCGCACATGCACATGGATGGACACGCGTGCGTGGATGCACACGTGCAGGGGCGCACCCACTAACAAAAGCGCAAGCACGAGCACGAGCACGAGCACGAGCACGAGCACGAGCACGAGCACGAGCACGAGCACGGGCACACATACACACACACACACACACACTCCCAGCCACAGTGCCACACGGCCAGGAGGCGTGGCCTTCCCTCCCCCCCGGTGCTCCCTCGCCCGAGGACCAGCGTCAGCCCGCGTACAGGGGACGCGCCGACAGGCCGCCGACCGGTCAGGGGGCCGGCTTTCGGGCCCGGCCACGCCCTCACCACGGCAGCTCCACCCCGCCGCCCCCTCTCCCCTCCGGGGGAGGGGCGGGGGTCTCACAGCAGGGAATCCATATGCCCAGACGAAGGGGAGAGTCAGTCTATTTGCTCTCACCGCCGGTGGTGTAGTCCCATGCCGGGACCCCCCCCCCCCCGGTCAGGAGGACCACCATCACACCGGCCCAGGGGTGATGCACGCCGCGCGAGAGCCTGTCGGATCGCCGTCTCAAGGGCCGGCCAGGCCGCCGGAGGCCACAAACAGAGCGGCACAGCGCTGGCGGAAGGCCGCAGTGCTCGGCCGCCGACCGGGGTCCTCCTGCCAGCCGGCCTGCACCAGGTCCGCGGCGCTGCCGGCCAGAGGACTGATCACCGGCCGGGAGCCGCCAAGCACCGCGGCCATGATCTCGCCGATGTTCATGCCCGGCCAGGGGGCCGCGCGCGTCAGACACTCGTAGAGCATGACCGATGCCGCGTACACATCGGCCGGGAAGAAGTGCCCCCGGTCCAGGGGCAC
>NW_009242981.1:587630-607528 GCF_000388065.1 Fonticula alba | reverse complement strand
TGCAGCCCGTGCAGGCGGTGGCCGTGGTGCAGTCGGTGCAGCCGGCCAGGCAGGCCTGACACACTTGGCCCGCCCCGTCGGACCAGGTCCCGGGCGGACAGACGCCGACACATGTGCCATCAAGCAGCCAATCACCGGTCAGGCACGCCGTGCAGGCCGCCGGGTCGCCAGGCCGCGAGCACTCCCCGCAGGAGGCCGCGCACTCGAAGCACCGGCCCGGCGAGCCGGCATGCGGGTCGACAGCATGCCCACCGACGCACCGGGTGCAGGTGTAGCCGCTGGCACCCGCCTGGGCGCACTGGGCGCACGTGGGATGGCAAACACACCGGCCGTCGGGCTCCGCGAACAAGCCACCCGGGCAGGCAGCCAGACACTCGCCCGGCGAAGTCCACGCCCAGTGGCGACAGGACATGCACCCGTCCGGGCCCGGGGCGTCGCACGTGGCACACGCCTCATGGCAGGGGGCGCACAGCGGCGCATCCCCCCCGCCGGGGCACTCCATCGCCAGGGCGAAGACCAGCATGCCGACATCCGGCGCAAAGGCCACCAGGGTCACCTCGCCGGGTGACTGCAACGTCCCGACCGGCCCCGGGCCCGGGCCCGGGCCCCCTGCCACCGCCAGCGTCCAGAGCCCGGCATCGGCCGTGGAGTGCATCCCGGCCGGCAGGTCCACAAAGACCGCCGGCCGGAGGACACACGGCCCGGCCGCGCCGTCCGCGCAAAATAGCAGCGACACGCCGATGAAGTGGCGCGCCAGCAACACCAGCGCACTCGGGAACCGGGCCCCCCCGGCCGGCAGGGCCACCCCCTGAAAGAGGACGTCCGAGGACGACCCCCGGCTGGGCGGCAGTTCCCGGGGCAGGGCCCCGAGCACATGCCAGCTGAAGGGCAAGTCGACCGACCGGCCGGACGGCAGCATGTCCCCGGGCACCCGGAGAACCGTCCAGTCGGACCCGGCACCCAGGGGGAAGACCAGCTCCGGCGGGGCCCCCCCCGGGCCGCGGGGCAGAAACACCGGCACACACGGGCCGTCCACCGCCAGGGCCGCCGCCGCCTGCCGCCGAAGCAGCCGCCCACTGAGCGACAGCAGCCGGGAATCCCACGACCAGGGGAGAAACTGCGGCGCCGCACCCGGCAGCCCCAGCGAATTGACCGAGAGGAACCACTCGCCCGGGCCCGGGTCCAGCCGAGCTCGATCCCCGGATCGGACCGGCAAGCCCACCAGCCCGTGGCCCTCGAGCACCGCCGCCGAGACCCTCTGCTGGGTGACATCCGGCCGAAGCAGCAGCCCCCAGGTCCGGGTCTTCTGCACAAATAGGCTGCCGGAGTCGACGCGCCGCACGGCCAGGCAGCCATCCGCCGACAGGAGGCTGGCAGACGCCGGCCGCGCAATCACGCAAGCCGTCCCCCCGGGCCCGGCGGGACACGCGAGGATCACCACAAACGTCGTCCCGGGCCGCAAGCACAGGGCCAGCATCAGGAGCAGCTGATTGTCCTCGGAGAAGGACCGGGTCTCGGCGAAAGCCACCACCGGCCCTGGCAGGTTCACATCCAGCAGGACAACCTCCCGGGCCGGCGGGGCCCCGCCAGCCTGGCCGACAGCGCTGGCCGGCAGGAAAAGGACCTTTTGCTGCTCGGTGAAAAGGAGCATCCCCGCGGCCGGGCCCGCATCGGCGGCCGCCGCCGGGACCACCGGCAGCCCGGTGCCGGGGTCCACCTGCAGCCAGGTCTCCCCGGCGGCGGTGACACTGTCCCCAGGCGCCAGCCCGGGGACCGGGTCGGCTTCCGGCACCGTGAGCCGGGCCACCGCCAATGGCATGCCAGCAGGCTGGCACGCCCCGGCCACCAGGGCAAAGCCCCGCGAGCAGACGGCCACGCAGACGGTCGCCCCGGCCGGGCCGCTCGGCTCCGGGAAGTGGGTCTCCTCGCATACGAGGCAGTCCCGGGCATCGCATGTCCGGCAGTGGGCCGACGCGCAGGGCCGGCACACATGGCTCGGCTCCGACAGGGGGACCTCATCTGCCGCGACACGGGGACAGGCGGAGGAGTGTCATGTGTCAGCGAGCGGCGAGTGGCGGCCCGGACGTCCGGGCCATGGGGAAGGGCCTGGAGGCGGGCCGGCGCGGCGCCGCCCCGGCCCTGGCATACGCACCGGCAGGTCGGTCCAGGAACCACCCATCCATGCAGCCGGCGCACAGTTTGCCCGGCGAGACGTACGGCGCCTCGGCATGACCCTCGGCACAGGCCCACCCGCTCGCTGAGCCGGAGGACACCAGGCCACCGTCGCAGGTGATGCTCCGGTCGGAGTCACACCCGAAGGAGCTCGACTCGAAGAGGGCCGTTTGCCCATGCAGCAGCGTCCACCGGCCGGACCGGTGGTCCTCCATGCGCAGCCGGGCCAGCCGCAGGTCCGACAGCCGGGTCACCACCGGCGGCAGGACCACGCGCTGCCACGCCAGCCCCACCTCCCGGATGTGAGCCAGCCACAGCCGGTCTCGGGCATCCGCGGCCGAGGGCAGCACCAGGTACAGGGGCGCCGGAGCCCCGGCGGTCGAGGGGGCGGCCGGCGTCAGGAACCAGGCCCCGGCGGCCGACACCCCGGCCGGCAACGCCCCGTAGACCACCCCCACGGGCCCCTCGAGCCCGAGGCACAGGTGGATCTGCAACTGGCCGCTGTCAAGCAGGACCAGCACATCGGCCCGGAGCCCGGGGCAACTGCCTCCCGGCACGGCCAGCTGCGTGGCCGCCATGGCCAGGATGGCGCCCGGCATCAGGGCGGTCGAGGTCTCGGTGACCCTGGAGTCCGAAGTCATGATGCACATCAGGTGGTGGCCGTTGGCCAGGTAGAATGCCCGCCCGATGCCGGGCTGGCCGATGGCCACCCCGGACACCGGGGCCAGCTCCAGGAGCTGCCAGCCGAAGCCGTCCGGCGTGATGGTGCCCATGAATGCATCGCGCGGGGCGTCGGCCGGCCCATAGAGCCCGAGCAGGTCCACTTGCGAGGTGGAAAACGCGGTTCCGGCCAGCAGGAGGCTGTCCGAAGCCGGCAGATCAAAGACCATGGTCTCGCCAAAAAGGGCCACCGTGCTTTGGGTGTACTCGACTGCCGTCGGGGCGGCCGCCTCGCCGACTGGCAAAATCATCAGCGGCCAGGTGCCGGGATTGTCCGCCCGCGGACAGTGGAGCTCCATGAAGGACTCCCCAAAGAACGAGCCCCACCGGACCTCCGGCAGCTGATGGACCTGGTCCATTTGCAGGTGCAAATCGAGGATGGTATTGCTCCTCCGCACGGCGCCCGTCGAGGACTGAACCGAGGGCGACACCATCTCCACCGGATCGGACAGGAGCAGGACCGGGTCCCGCGCCGCGTGCAGGTACATGTCCTGCTCCGGCGCCAGCCCCAACACCGCTGGCAGCAGGCAAAGCACCGCCGCCAGCAGGGCCGCCAGCGGGCCCACCCGTGGAGGGGCCATGTGCAAGGGGGGAAAGGGGGGGGGGAGCCGCGGAGGCGGGAGCCAGAAGCGGGGGCGGGGGAGAGGAGGGAAAAGAGGAGGGAAGTAGAGGGAAAAAAAGGAGGGAAAAGCAACAAGGAAGGGGAGAGAATGAGGGGGAGTGGCAAATGTGCCCGGGCCAGGACACGGGGCGGCACTTGATGCATCTCCCCCGGGCCAGCGCCCCCCGGCCGGCGCCTGCCCCGTCCCCATCTGCCCCACCACATGGGGCGCGCCCGGCATCGGCCGGAGTCTGCGACAGATGTGACCCCCCGCTGCCCCTCCATGTTGGGAAGGCATCCCCGCCGGCCTGGGGCAAGCCGGCTGCCGGGCTGCGGCGGACCGGGCACGCCCATCGGAGCTGAGAATACACCAGGGAATCGACGCGGTCGCGGGCATCGGTCCCGAGTCCCGTAGCCGCAACCGCGCGCGGCCGGCGCCCGGCCGCCGGTAGGGCGGTCGCCATCGCACTCGCCAGGGCCGCATGCCGGACGACCGGGGGCCAAAAGCGCGCCCCACCCTCGCGGAGCTGCGCGCCCGACCAGATCGATGGAGGGGCCGCAGCCCGACGCACAGTCCCCTGCCTCGGGTCGCCTACGGCGGCCCGGGCCCCCCCTTTTGTTTGTGGATCTGGTAAGTTTGAAGTGTCCATGCACTGGCACCTGCCTGCCGGGAACATGCAAGACGCCCAGACGGCAGGAGGGATCTCACAAATCGGACATTAAATAAGGGCCGGCTTTACCGGAAATAGCGCCATTCCTATTTGCCCTGGAAGGGCGTCTGCCCGTGATCACCATGTGATGTTGTGTTTGCCTTGGCTCGGCGCCCGCAGGTCCGCCCTCGTGCGTGTGTGGCCGCGAGCCATGCAGGTCCTTTTCTTCTTGAGCCCCTCCCGCGCTGCCCGGTCCGACACAAGACCAATCTCCCAATGCCATGTTCCCTCACCCCCCTCGCCCCGCTTGGTGTTGATGCACCGTGCGGTTGTGAGAGGGGGGGCAGGATTGGCCCGGCCGCCGGCAGCAGTGTGCATTGCGGCGCCCCGCTGACGGAGGACGCCAGCCGGGGGCCGCCGACCGGGGCCTTTTTGCCAGCCGGCCTGCGCCAGGTTCGTGACGTCGCCCGCCAGAGGGTTGGCGACCGGCCGGGAACCGTCAAACACCGCGGCCATGATCTCGGCGATGCTCTTCCCCGGCCAGGGGACCATGCGCGTCAGACACTTGAAGAGGATGACCGAGGCGCTGTACACCTCGGCCGGGAAGAGGTGCCCCCCGGTCCAGGGGGGCACTCCGCTGGGAAGGACCTCCGGCGCGGCACACGGCACCGACATGGCATTCAGCCCCACGAAGGTAGTTATATCGGGACCACCGTGTTCCGGAAGAGGACGTGGCACCCCGGCTGGATATTTGTCGGCCCGCAGCTTCTTGATGGCCACCACCTCCGGGCAGCCCAACCGGGCCGCGATCCCGGGCCCGGCCGACTGCGCGACGTCGACGCTCGCTTCGGTCCCGGCGCCGAGCTGCTCGTCCAGCGGTCGGAAGTCCCCCGCCACGTCCACCAGGATGGCCCCGGGCAGGGCCAGCTTGATGATGGTGCTCAGCACCGTCGTCGACAGGTACTCTCTCTCCATGGCCTGCCTCTTGCGCCGGCGCACAGCGAGAAGCGCCTTCAGAATCAACAGCACCAGCAACAGGCCAACGCGCAAGGAGTCCCCTCGGGCCCGACCAAGGCCTGGTCCTTGCACCGCGTACAGGCACTGCCATCGGTGCACGCGGCACCGGCGTCCAGGCACACGCGACAGGCACCCCCCTCCGGGAAAAAGCCATCACCGGGCAGATCGTGCTCTGGCCCGGGCTCGGCCCGGAACAGCACATGCCGGACGGCATGGCAGGCACGCCTCCCGGGCAGGTGGCACGACAGAGACCGACACGCCGATGGAAGTGCGCGCCCGCATCGGCAGCGCGCCCGGGCGGGCCGGGACGCCAGACGGCAGCTCCACTCCCTGGGACGAGGGCCTCTCACTGGCCCGGGCGGGGGGTGGGCCCAGCAGCATGGGGAAGAGGTCCCCGGCGTCCGGCGGCCAAACCGGTGGTCCATGGACCGGGCAGTCGGCTGCACGTCCCCCCCCGGCGCCCGGGCAACTATCCACTCGGGGCCAACCATGCTGCTGAAGGCCACCAGCCGCCCTCACACTTGACGCCCAGCCGGCCGGCCGCCACATGCGCCGAAGGGGGCATGGCCCGGGACACAAGGCCAAGGCGCTGGCCCGCTTGCCGGTCGGCTTGGCAGACATGCACCGGATGGTGCCGGTCATGGGGCAGCCGAAGGTCTTCCGGTCGAGCAGCGCCCTGCGACCGGACACCCAAGTCCACGTCCCGAAGCCGCCGCCGCCGGGGCCGCCGTTCAGCCGAGCTCGCTGCGGCGTGCCCACCTCGGCCGCCGATGGCGGCAGGAGCGCATGCACCGGCCGGAGGCCGGGGAGGATGGCTGCAGCCGGGGCCGCCAGGAGCCGGGCTCCGGACCCCTCGACCCCGGCCGGCACATCCGCCAACATGCAGCTCCCCGAGGGGCCCGGGTCGAGGCGAGGCCCCGCGGTCGGCCGGCCTTCGGCCAGCCGGAGCGCCACATCCACCCCCGGAGGGGGCATTCACCGACCGGGGAGTCTGCCCGCGTCCCGGCCATGGGGCCAGGATGTCGGCCGGCAGGTTCGGCGACAGGCCACACACCACCGGCGACCCGGCCACCAGCGCCACCTGCCACGGTCGCCTGCCCTCGGCCAGGTGGAAGGAATCCCCGACGCCCGGCAGCGCGGCCGACACCGGCCCTGACGGACTATGCAGACCAGGGGCAGCTGGTTCGCCAAGCCGGCCTGCCCCACCCGAGGGACCCCGGCGTGTGCCGGTCCCACCCCGGCCGGGATCCTGGTCTCCGGCCCTTGGGCAGCGGCTGCCCAAGGGCCGGCGTGAAGAACCTCGCCCTCGACCGGCCGTGCTCCACGACCCAGGGCGCCTGGTGATCGCCCCGGGGAAGGTGCAGCGGCGGCTCCGCGCCGGCCAGCGGGGTCTCCTAGCGGGCCCACGGCTCGCCCGAGAGGCCCCGAGGAAGCCCCCCACCGGGCCTCGCGCGCTGGAGGCCGTCCCGCGCCAAGCTCCCCATGAGCTCGGGCACCCGAATGGCGCGGGCCACGGGTCGGGACTCTGGTCCGGTGGAGAGGATGGCCGGCCCCGCGTGCGTCGCGATGCGAAGCTGTTCCACATGCAGAAAGACATCCTGCCCCGGCGAGAAGGGGCGCCCCACCGCAGCACCGGTGTAAGAAAGATCAAGACCAGGGGTCCAGGGAAAAGCACCCGTCGAGCGGGGGGCCGCCGCTGCCCTGGCCGCGAAGGAGAGCGCACCTGCGCGCTTGTCTGTTTGTGTATGTCCCAGCAAGCGGCGGGACCGGCGGCGGGGAGGGGGACAGGGGGCCAGGAAAAGGGGGAAAGCTGCCCAATGTGCCAGGCGAGGCGTGCCACTGGCACTGCCCGGGGCTCGGGGGATCGCCCGCTGCCGGGACACATACGCCATCTGCCTCACCTCCCAGCCGGTGCCGTGATTCCCACACGGCACCGGGCGACCGGGGAAGGAAGCCTGGCCGGCTCCTGCCTCCACAACGCCCGGCGGGGCAGCTGCCAAAGCACACGAGCCTGGAAGGCTGTGGGGTGGGTGCGCATGTTTGAAGCGCACCCGTTCGCCAGCCGTGCATGCCGGCGCCCACCGAGCACTGTCGCCCATGGGGTCGAGCTGGTCCAACGGCCGTCAGGCAAGGCCCAGGAGGGCAGCCAGGCCGGCGCCGGAAGCAGTGGCCCCCCGGTGCGGACAGCACGCCAGGCCTCACACACCACGGGCAGGCGCCGGGGGGACGGGAGGCATGCAGCGTTAGCCGGGCTCCCATACGGCGGCAGCCGCCGGAGGACCCAACCCGGGGGCTGCGCACCGGGTCACCCCTTTGTATTCTTGGCCAGAGTTCGGCCCAGCGAGGGGGACTGCCGCGCCTGTGTTTCACGATTCCTGCTCCCTCGTCGGCGGCAATGGATCCTTTCCCCCTCGGATCGGGCCTGCGACGCGCGCCCGGCCGCACATCGCGTCTCGATGGCGCGCTCCTGTCGCAGGGGTGGCGCCCCGGCGCTTCTTGCAGCCCATCCTGCGCCAGGAAGCTGTCTCGCCACTTGCCCCCTCCCTGGCCGGGGCAGGGGCGCGTCTCGAGCGCCAGGAAGACGCGTACGCTGTGCCACGCCTCGGGGCCTCTGGCGGGCCTGCCAGGCGCCGGGCCGCATCCCCGCACCCGGGTGGTTGCCATCCGGAAGCTGGTCCTGGCCGGGACAAGAGCCCGGCAGACGGCCCACTGACCAAGGGGCATGTGAGCGCGGCTTTCACCAGAGCACAAAGGCCGCGGGCGCCTGCCCCGAACACACCCCCCCCCAGTGCCGGTTCCCAGGCCCCCGAGGGCCCCTAGACACGCCCCGCTCCGCCGGAAGGAAGGAACCACCGGCCCGAGGTTCGCGTCTCATGCTCGCCCGGGCGAGGGCCCGTAATGGCGGGGATGTCATCAATGCGCCGCACTGGCGCCTCCTCCCAGCGGCAGCCATGGCGCCCACACAAAGGTGAGAACGTCGTGCCCGGAGCCGATGCCGGGCATGTCTTACATTCACCCGCGGAGGGGTGGATGGACAGCCAGCTGCCCCCACCCCCCCCACACATATATATACATCACCCAGCCACTGCATTAGGTGCAGCAGGGACCCTGGTCGTCCTGCCCGCAACGTGATGGTCTGTTGGCCAGGATGGTCCCGAGCTGCCAGCAAGGTCACTGGTCCGGGCGAAAGGGCACCCGGGCAGGCCGGCCGGCCATGGCGTTTGCCCGCCCGCGCGAGGACGCATGTGTGCCTGGCAGGCCGGGCCCCGCCGGCAGATCGCCCAGGTCGGCGATGTGGCTCAGTCGCGTGGAGCCAGCCCAACACGACACGCCACAGTCCCCTCGCCCCCTACGCTCGGAATGCGCGGCCCCGATGGTCCAGTTACATGCCCAGATGGTAGGCCCAGCTGCCTTCCGCCCTCCTGAACCGGGCGTCGCGGCGGCATGGAGCCCCTTCGCCCCGCTGGGAGGCCCCGGGGCCCGAGCTGCGGCCTTGCCACGAGTGGCCGCCCGTGGCGGTGCGCCAGGCCCGCCCGATGAGAAGCCACCCAAAGGGACCGTCAGCCGGGAAAAAGCCGGGACTGCTCTTCGTCGACCGGGTCCTGCGGCTCGGGTCGGAGCCGAAGCAGCCGGGCCCGGATCCGCACCACGCAAGCCCACTGGATGGTGGTTGGGGAAAGACGTCCCGGCCATGCTACGACGGGACGTCTGTGTCGGGCCCGCTCCCCACATGCTGCGGCACCCATCGCATGGCCGCGACGTCGGCGCGGAGCCGGCCGCCAATTGCCCGAGGCCCATCCGACCGGCACGAGCGCCGTAGTGCCGGGACCCGGAAAGGCGCCCCGGCAGTGGGCTCCGGCTGGGGGGTACCCAACATAGTGCCATGCCTGGAGCCACGGGTGGTGGGAGCCCCCTGGCGGCGGGGAGCAGGCGCTGAGGGACGCTCGCCGCACGAAAAAAAAAGCCCCAGCACGCCGGGACCCGTGCCAGGCATCAGGGGCGCCAGAGCGAGGCATGGCGTGCCAGTGTGTCTGGCGGACGGGCCGACGACCGGGCGCATGGGGCTGACCCGACGGCACAGCGAGAGTCAAAAAAAAAAAGAGAAGTGACCCGCTGCACCGCCCCCCCCCCCCCCCCCCCCCCCCCCCCCCCCCCCCCCCCCCCCCCCCCCCCCCTCCCGAGGCGCCATACGCCCCCGCGCGGCCAGCGACAGGGCGGCAGCGCCAGCACAGCGGCGCGGCCCGCCGGCTGGGACGAAATGGTCGGCGGAGGAACAGTGTGTATACCAACAAAAGAGGGGGAGATGTACAAGAGGCGACGAAGCCCCTGCCAGGAGGGCCCGGGTGCACCGCCTCCGGAGCGCGTCGCCGCACGGCCCCTCGACCGGACGGCGAGCCGCCCGCCGCCGCGCAGGAGCCCACAACACAGAGGGTCACCGGCCGGGGGAGGGCACAGCACCCACACGCCGAGGGGCCCGCGGATGGCGGGGCCAAGCCTACTCCGCGGCCGCGGCCGCCATCCAGGCCATGGTGAGCTTCTGCCGGAAGGCCATCACCGGGGGCCGGGCAAACGGCTCGGTGTCCCACGCCAGCGGCAGCAGGTCCGCCAGGGGGCCGGAGAAGGCGATCTCCGGGCGCTGGCCCCCCAGCACGGCCGAGGCAATATCCTCGAAGCCCATGTCTGAGACCGCGCGCACGCACGCAGCCCGACACAGGGCCCACACGCAGGCGTGTCAGAATTCGGCAACCGATGCACGTCCCCCCCGCCCATGGCCAAAGGAGCAAGGCATGCCCACACGCACCGGCCCATGGCAGCCGACGAGCCAGGCACTCCCACAGCATGATGGCCGCGCTGTAGACATCCGCCATCAGGTGGAGCTCCGGGTCCAGGGAGCGCTTCTGGCGGAAGGCCGCCAGGACCTCCGGCCCGGCGTACCGCGCGGTCAGCGCATTCAGCTCCGGGGCCCGGTTCACCAGGGCCGACGACCGGTCGGCATTCAGGCTCCGGCTGGTGCCCAGGTCCCCGAGGGCCGCCCGCCACCCGGCCCCGGGGGCATGGCTGACAAACACATTGCCCGGCTTCAGGTCGCAGTGCGCCACCCCGGCCAGGTGCATGGCCTCCAGCCCGGAGGCCCACTGCTGGCAGATGTCCAAGATGGTGCCCTGGGCCAGGGGCACGTCCGAGTGCAGCAGCGCCCGGAGATCCGTCTCGAAGCACTCCATCACGATGGCCGGCGGCTGCTCGCTGTACCCATACAGCCGGACCACATTCGGCGCCTCGCGCAGCAGCCACATCAGCGCCACCTCCCCCTGGAAGAGGGCATACTGGGCCGGCCGCAGCTGGGCCGCCTTCATCTGCTTGATGGCCACCACGTCCGGGCAGCCCAGCCGCCGGCCGATGCCGGCCCTGACGGCCCGCGCCACGAACACCGACGCCTGGGTCCCGGCCCCGAGCGGGTCCCCCCCGACCGGGGCAAAGTCCTGCGCCACATTCACCAGGATGCGCCCCGGGAGCGACAGCTCCACGATGGTGTTCATCACGGTGGAATGCTCGTCGTCCGCGCCCGCTGCCGGGTCCTGCGCGCGCGTGCCGGGCCGACCGCGCCGAGCATGCCCACAGTCAGTCACACGTCCGACGCGCGCCCCCCCCCCCGGTCCCTGTACCGGACAGCCCAGGGCGCCGGCATGGAGCAAGAGGCAGCCCACAAAGGGGCCGAAGCCGCGCACCTTGTCCAGGGCATGCTGCCGCCGCCGGCGCACAAACAGCAGCACCCACAGCAGGACCAGCAACATGAGCAGCAGCAGCAGCAGCCCCAGGCTGATGCCCAGGATGAGCGCTGCACAGCAAGGTGGCCGGCAGCCATGGCCGTCAGCACACACGCCGCCCGGCGGCCGGAGCGAAAGCGCAAGAAGCCCCCCCTTCCCCCCCCCCTCGGCCAAAAGACACATACCAAGCCGCCGGCCGGGGGAGCCACGGCCGAGGCAATCCCCGGGCTCGGGCCCGATGCAGGCCTTGCACTGGGCGTGGCACGCGGTGCAGCCCGGCGGCGCGGCCGCCCAGTCGGCGAAGTACCCGGCCTCCGGGCATTCGGCCACACACTGGCCGCCGGCGCTCAGCAGGAGCCCTTCCTCGCACCAGGCGCACGCCTCGACCACCGGGCAGGACAGCGGCCCGGCCGGCAGGATGGCGCAGCCCCCGGCCCCGGCATGGGCGCACCGAAGGCACCCCCGGGGACAGGGCAGGCACACGCGCCCCGGCACCGAGGCCAGCTCCGCCCGGGCCAGGCCCTCCTCCGGGCAGCTGGCCACACAGGCGCCGGTGTCCACGCGCAGCCAGGCCGCCGCGTCGTGGCACGAGGTACAGACGGTGGCCCGGTCGACGCACGTGCGACAGGCCCCGGCGCACGGCGCGCAGGCGCCCGCACCGGCCGAGTACTCGCCGGCCGGGCAGGCCGGCCCACACGCGCCGGTCGCGAAGGCCCGGAGGAAGCCCGGCTCGCAGGCATCGCACGAGGACGCGCAGGCGCCCGCCCCGGGCCCGGCGGCCACCGGCGTGCACCGGGCACAGTGCGGGTCGCACATTTCGCACGATCCCATGCAGGCGAAGCTGCCGGCCGGGCAGGCGTCCACACACTGGCCCCGGTGCAGCAGCCCCAGGCCCGGGCAGGACAGGCACCGGTCTTGCTCGGGCCCGTGGCAGGTCAGGCACCGGCCATGGCATGGCTGGCACCGTTGGTCGGCCCCGGCGAAGTAGCCCCCCGGGCAGGCCGCCAGGCAGGTCCCCCCATAGAGGAAGGCCCCGCCATGGCAGGCCATGCACTGGGCGGCCTGCGGCCCGGCGCACGCCGCACAGGCCGGATGACAGGGCAGACATTGGCCCCCCTCCGGGAAGGTGTCCCCCGGGCAGGTGGCCAGGCATTGGCCCCCCTGCAGCCAGGGGCTCGGCCCCGGGCAGGCGGTGCAGCCGGTCGGCCCATGCCGGCCGCATGTGGCACAGTCCCCGTGGCACGCCTCGCACTTGCCGCCATAGTCGAAGCTCCGCGCCGGGCAGCTGGCCACGCAGCCGGCCCCGGCCAGGAGCCACCCGCGTGCACACACCGCGCAGGCGCCCGCCCCGCCCGGGCAGCTGCTGCAATGCTCCGCGCAGTCGGCACAGCCGGCCGCCGTGCGCCCGCTGCCCATCGGGCAGGAGTTCACGCACCGGCCGGTCGGCGCACCGGCCGGCAGGGCCAGCAGCCCCCCCCGGCAGACGGTGCACTGGTCCACCCGCGGCCCGGCGCACGCGCCGCACGACGCATGGCAAGGCACGCACCGGTCATGGACCGAGGTGAACCCCGGCGCGCATTCAATCTGGCACATGCCATCCTGCAGGACCTGCCCCTCTTCCTGGCATCGCCAGCAGTCGCCATCGGTCGGGCCGTTGCAGGCCGAGCACGACTCATGGCAGGGCAGGCAGGTGTGCTCCTCGCCCGGGCGATATTCCCCCGCCGGGCAGGACGGCACACAGGCAAAGAGCTGGTCGCCGGCCGCCGGCCAGGCGTCCATCCCCCGCGCGCAGGATGTACACTGGTCGGCGCCCGGGCCGACACATGCCCCACACTCCAGGGCGCATGGCTGGCACGTGGCCGAGGTCGCCTCGCCGAAGGTGCCCTCCGGGCAGGCCGCCACACAGGCGCCCCCATGCGTCAGGAGGAGCCCCTCCTCGCAGCCGATGCACATGTCCCGGGTGCAGCCGGTGCAGCCGCCCGGGCAGGCCACGCACTCGCCGGCCCCGGCCCCGGCCCCGGCCCCGGGCGCATCATCGGCCCGGCGGAAGCCCGGCGCGCAGGCCTCGCACCGGTCGGCCAGCCCGGTGCACAGGCTGCACGACCGGTCGCACGCCATGCACCGGTCGGCCCCGACAAAGGTCCCCGGCGGGCAGGCCCCGGTGCACAGCGCCCCGGGCCCGGCCTCCAGGAAGACCAGGCCCCCCTGGCACACGGTGCAGGAGGAGGCATCCGCGCACTCGGCGCAGGTGGCCTGGCATGTGGCGCACCGGCCGGTCGCCACATCGGCAAAGGTCCCCCCCGGGCAGGCGGCCGCGCAGCCGCCCCCCGGCGTCACGAAGAGCCCGGCCTCGCATTCGTCGCACGCGGCCGCCCGGAGGCAGGCCCGGCACCCGGCCGGGCAGAGGGCGCACTTGACCGACGAGCCGGCCGCCCACCCGTGCCCCGAGACGCAGGCCGTGCAGTCGGCCACACCGAGGCACGTGGCGCAGGTCCCGGCGCAGCCCCGGCACCGGTGGTCCTGGGCGTCGAAAAACTCCCCGGCCGGGCACACCTCCGTGCACAGGCTCCGGACCAGCGGGTCGGCGCTCGGGAAATGGCGCCCCGGGGCGCATGTGTCGCACGCCAGCGGCTCGCTGCACGAGGCACATGTCCCATCGCACAGGCCGCATGTCCCATCGCCGGCGGGGAAGTGCCGCGCGCGGCACCGGTCGCACGACTGCCGGTCCGCGCAAGCCTGGCACCCATCGCCACAGACGACGCACACGCCGGCCGACGACCAGAAGCCCTCCTGGCAGGCGGCCACGCACGATCCCGGCCCCCCCGCGGCCCCGGGGGCGGGCTGCAAGTGCAGCCCCGGCGAGCAGGACAAGCAGGCGGTCGCCAGCCCCGGCGCCTGGCACCAGTCGCACGCCGGGTGGCATGCCTCGCAGGCGGTCATGTCGGCGTTCGGCGCCAGCCCCCCCAGGCACATCGACACACAGGTGCCTGACGGGGTCAGCAGCTGGCCCGGCCGGCACGCCAAGCACCGGCCCCCGTCATCGCACCGAGCGCAACCGGCCGGACAGGCCACGCACCGGCCGGCCGAGGGGGTCCCCCCCGGCGGGGGCCCATCCGCCCGGCGGTAGCCCGGCCCGCAGGCATCGCACTCGGTGGTGCTGGCGCTGCATGAGCCGCACTCCGGGGCGCAGGCCAGACACACGCCCATGGTGGCCTCATGGAGGAAGCCCGCCCGGCAGGAGGTACACCGCTCGGGCCCGGCGCATTCCGCGCAGCCGCCCGTGCAGCGGACGCACTCGCCCGACCGGGCATCCGGCCAGGTCCCACCCGGGCAGGGCCCCACCACGCAGGTGCCATCCGGCCGCAGGAGGGCCCCCGGGTCGCGGCACGCGGTGCAGGCCGCCGCCCGGCCCGGCGCCGAGCACTCCCGGCAGGTCCCGTGGCAGGGCAGGCACCGGGTGGCCGGGGCCTCGGCCGCCACCTCCACGGCCATGCCACCGGGGCAGGCCGTGCACACGAAGGCCTCCCCCGGGCCCGGGCTGGCGCAGGCCGCGCACGAGCTGTCGCACGCGCAGTGCCCCCGCTGGTCGATCTGTAGCCCGGCCGGGCAGGCACTCAGGCAGGTGCCCGGATGCGAGGCCACCGACACCGGGCACACGGGAAGCACACAGTCCCCGGCAAGCGGCCCGGTGCACGTCTCGCAGGAGTGGTGGCAGGGCGCGCACTGCGGGCCATGCGTCCGAGCCGGACACTCGGCCGGGGCCACCTGCACCACGAACCCCGTGGCCGGGGCCTGGCGCGACACCAGCAGGAAGGCGGCCGATGCATCCCGGCCGGCGGGCAGGGCCCCGCCACGCGGCAAGGACACCACCCCGAGCGAGCTGTAGTCCAGCCGGCCGAGGGAGGCCGGGTACGGGGCAATGCCCCGCGCCCCGGGCCGGCAGGCGAACTCCCCGGACGGGCAGTGCAGCAGCATGATCCCCACAAAGTCCGGGTGAAGCAGCACCAGGGCCGACGTATGGTCGGGGACCCCTTCCAGATGTAGGACCAGCCAGTGGAAGGCCGCCAGGCCGCCCTGCTCCGACAGGCCCGGCAGCTCGGCCAGCAGGTACGATGTCCCGCTCATGGACCGGGTGCGGCCCTGGGCCTCCAGCCCCGCATGGCCGACCATGCCCCAGTACCACTTGTCGCCGTGGCTCAGCAGGCCCATCAGCAGGACATACTCGGACCCCGGCGACACCCGGGCCCGGGTGTCCCCCGGCGGCATGGACACCATCGCCCAGGCGCTGCCCGGTTCGATGACGAGGTGGGCGCCACCGCCGTGGCCGGGGTTGCTGCCGGCGACATCGGCGCGAGCCGGCGCGATCCCGCCCACCGGGGCCCGGGCCACCTGGCCGGACGCCGAGCCGGCGGGGATGGCCATATTCGGCCGAGACAGCCTCAGCCGACTGTCCCCCAGGCGGACCAGATCCCACGGCTGGGCCACCAGGCTCCTGGAGTGGGTGTCATACCGGTAGATCCAGGAGGCCGGCTGCCCGGTGGCCGGGTGTACATGGGTCGCCATGGCTGGCCGGTCCCAGGCCCGGAGGTGCGGGTCGGCAGCAACCTCGACATCCCCCTGCGGCCCGAGCATGACATAGTGCCGGCCCAGGACCAGGACCGTCGGCGAGAGCACATGCAGCGGCCCGAAGGCGGTGAAGCTCGGCAGGGGCACCTCCCCCGGCTGGAACGCGAGCATGCACTCGTCGGTCGGGCCCGGCCCGGGCAGTGTGCAACCCATTCGCGAGTAGCCCCACGCCATGGTGGAAATGGCCACCAGGGCCAGGTGAGCCGTGTGCTCGGGCTGCCTGACCGGGCCCAGCTCCGCCATGTGCTGGAATTGCGGGGCCACAGGAGGCAGGAGCCCGACGATCGGCCTCACCGACAGCACGGCATTCGGCAGGGTGCTCATCAGCACCGGCATGTCCAGCAGGCCGAAGGTATTGTCACTCAGCCATACCAGCACGTTCACGGGCTCCGGCGCCGAGAGCGAAGCATTCGACACATACAGCCGGTCGCCCTTCAGGAAGGCCCGGGTCCGCGCCATCGAGAGGATGGTCTGCCCGGTGGACGTGGCCGGCAGCTGTGCAAAGTGCGTCGCTACCGAGGGGACGCTCAGCGGCACACAGGCCTCGCCCTGGGGCTGGAACCCCGGGGCGCACTCGGCCACGCAGGTGGCCGACGGTGCGCCGGCCACCGCGGCCGGCTGCAGCAGGAACCCCGCGCTGCAGGCGGTGCACACCCCGGCCAAGCAGGCTCGGCAATGTTCCCCGGGGCAGGGACGACACTCGTCTTTCGTCCGAGGGCGGGGAGGAGCCGCGGTGGGCGGGGGGTGGGGGGGGGGTGGGGGCGAGGTGGGGGCGAGGTGGGGGCGAGGAAGCCGCGAGGAAGCGGTGAGGAAGTCATGTAGAAGCCATGTAGAAGCCATGTAGAAGCCGTGAGGAAGCCATGTAGAAGCCATGTAGAAGCCATGTAGAAGCCATGTAGAAGCCACCAGGACGCCGCGAGGAAAACAAGAAGACACCGCCAGGAAGCCGCGAGGAAGACGCAAGGAGTGAGTCAGTGGGCAGGACGCCGGGTGGAGCATCGACCAGGGACGAGCCGAGGAGACCGCCAAGAAGACAACCCCCCTAAACATAACCCGCAAGAAGAATGCGGCAGGCCCGGAGAAAAGAGGTGCCCAGCCGGCAAGTGCGCACACCGCTGCCCCGACAGGGGGACTTGATGGTAGCCGTCGGCGCAGCCGGCGCACAGCTCCCTCGAGGAAAGCAGCGGCGAGAAGGCCCGCCCCGGGGCACAGGCCCACAGCGAGGGGCTCGGCTTGCACACGATCGACGGGTCATCCCCATGGCAGCCGAATTGCCCCTCCAGGAGGAACACCTGGCCGGAGGCCGCGAGGGCCCACTGCTCGGGGCGGTGCCCGGGCACGCCATCCATCAGGACCGGCAGCGCCTGCATCTTGGACAGGTCCATGCCGCCGGAGGAGCGCATGCGCTGCCACAGCGGCCGGGCCGGGTGGTGATTCGCGCGCCACAGGACCTTCCCGGCCTGGATGACATGCAGGAACCCGGTGGGGGCCGTGATGAGCGGCACCCGCGGCACCGGCGACAGGGACAGGCTGTTCCGCGCGGCCGGCAGCCGATCGATGACCACATCCCGCCAGGCACCGTCATCCCCCAGGCCGAGGTAGATCAGCAGCTCGGTGGCCGTGGCGACGACCAGGTCAAAGCGCCGCGGGTCGGCCGTGAGGTAGCGCGTGGCCGCCAGGTCCAGGACCGGCGCGCCGAGGCCCACCGCGTGCTCCGACCGGTCCGGCCGCAGCCACACCCACCCGGTCGGCGTGGCCAGGAAGAAGTGCCCGGCCAGGCCGGCCGCGCCGGAGGTCCCCGCCACCGGCCACGCGGCCTTCGCCACCCAGCTGCCGGCCTCGAGGGTCAGGACGGCCGCCAGGCCGCCGGCCCCGACCAGCACCTGGCCGGCCTGGGCCCCGGTGGCGAAGGCCGCCAGCAGTCGCGGCGGCGACTCGAAGCCGTACGGCGCCGGGTACCGCTGCTCGGCCGAGGAGAAGCCCACCGCCTGGCCGTCCTGCCAGGCGAACAGCGGCGCGGCCCCGGGGCCGGCCACTCCCACCATCGCCGGGGCGGCCCCCGGCGAAAACCCGGCAAAGGTGACCTCCTCGGAGAGGGCACTCGAGAAGAAGGCCCCCAGCCGCATGTCCGCCAGGAGGGCCTGCTGGGTGGCCTCCCGGTGCGAGAAGTAGCGCCCGCCCTCCAGGGAGTAGCTCACCAGCCGGCCGGCCGGGTCCAGGCGCCCGAAGGCCGAGGCGTACATGGACCCCACGTCGTAGGCCGACCTCTGGGGCTGGAGCTCCGGCATGTCGGCGTCCGGGTCGGCCAGGATGGCCGCCCGGGTCCAGCTCGGCAGCCACGCCAGGCCCCCGAGCACCGACAGCACCAGGGCCACGCACAGCGGCAGCCAGGGCCGCCACGGCGCGGCGCCCAGCCTGCCGAGCTTCGCCATCACCATGGGCGGGCAGGGGAGCGGGGGAGGAAGAGGGGAAGGGGCGGGCCCGCGGCCGGGCAACCTGGCCGCGGACAGCCGGCGGAGCAGGCGGCAGGGGCGGGGAGAGAGAGGGGGGGGGGAGCAAAAGCACGCAGAGCACGGCCTACAGGCGGGCAAGCGGCGGGAGCACAGGGGCGCGTTTGGCCGGAACTGCGCGCAGCCCACCCGGGCCCTCAGCAGGGGCCCTTTTGCCCGCCCGGTCGGGAGGCGCTGGCGCCCGACAGGCGCGTGGCGGCGCACCCCGCCCGGGGAGGGAAGAGGCCGCGAGCGGGCCCACACGCGCGGGAGGAGGGAACGACGGGAGGATGCACACCACGGGCCGGAGGCAGTGTCTGGGGAAGATGCCAATCATCCGCTCTGCCGCGGGGCGAGGCCTCCGGGGCGCCACGCTTGATGGGCCCGCATTCCTGGCCATATTGGCCTCCGTGTGTCATCTGAGTGGGCGCTTGCCTCCCGGTGGCCGGGACACCGGGCGCGCGTGTGTATGCGCTCGCAAACAGGCCCTCCACCAGCAAGCAGACAAACGGCCGCGGCGGGCTGGGCGCCGGCCCGCTCCTGAGGACTTTTGGCTCCGAGGGGGGGTGGCCGAGTCCCCCGGGGACGGGCCCCTGGCGGGGCGAAAAGAATAACAAACCGACGCCCCGCCCAAGCATCGTGCCCCCCCCCCCCAGGCTCCCCAGATTGTCCCCCGTCGGCGGCGCCTTCGAGGACGACGCTCCGGCGGCGGTGGCACAAACGCGCCCCAGGCTCGCGCCCCCGCGGATGTGCCGGGGATTTGTTCCGGCCGCGGTCGCGCCCGCGCGAGCGATGGCGTAATCCCGGCCGGCCACGCGCGGTGAGGCCCAAAAAAAAACAACAACACAATAGCCAGGCGCTGGCCGATGGATCATTTGAAACACGGCCGGGAAATGCGCGACATGACCGGACAATGAAAACAGGCAGGAGGCGCAACACCCGCCCCGGGGCGAACACATCAGCACACGCGCCTGGCCAGGGCCCCCGCCGAGGGGGCGCCGCAGGGGGCCCCGCGCTGCGGCCGGCCGGCGTGCAATTTGACACATGTGGCACCATATTTCGGAACATACCAACACACACACAGGCCGCGCGGATGTTTTTCCCCGCCGGCCCATTGCCGTAGCCGCGATCCGGGTCCCAACGGACCGGAGGCTGTCCTGGTGGCGCCCGCACGTTCGCGCAGCAAATGGGCGCATTTTATATTGCTTCACACAGGCCGGGAAGGGGGCTCCCCCCCCCCCCGCACCCCGCTTGCCGTGTGTCCGTCACTCGGGCTGGTCGGGGGCCGCCGCCGCGGCGCACGCCTGGCGCAGGGCCGCGGCCGAGGGCCGGTCCTGGGGCTCGGGGCTCCAGGCCGCCTGGAGGAAGTCCAACAGCGGGGCCCCCGCGGCGGCGGCCATCGGCTCGGGGATCTTCCGCAGGGACGGCCGCTGGCCATCCAGGACGAGAAGTACAATGTCCGCCAGGGTGCGACCTGGTGATCGGGGGGGGGGGGGGGGTGTTAGGCGAGTCGGGCCGGGCGGTGCACAAAAAAAAGCCTCGCAAGACAAGGGCCCCCAGGCAACGCACCCTTCCACGGGGAACTCCGGGTCAAGCATGCCCACAGCATGTTCCCGGCGCTGAACATGTCCGAAGGCAGGAACAAATCCCCGGCCATGGCGGTGCGGCTCTGGAAGGACAGCAGCACCTGGTGCCCCGCGGCAAAGGAGCGGGCGTCAGAAGTCCGCCCAACCAGGGACCTTGCCCCCCCGGGGCATGCGTGGATGCGGGCACACGCACACACGCACACACGCACACGCACACACGCACACACGCACACGCACACACGCACACACGCACACGCACACACACGCACACA
>NW_009242981.1:545785-570475 GCF_000388065.1 Fonticula alba | reverse complement strand
CCCCACCATGGCCAGCCCCCGGCCGCCGAGCGCCGGCCCCCTGCCCGGGCTGCTGCTGCTCCTGCTCCTGGGCGCCCTCCTGGCGGCTATGACCCCCGCCGCCCCGGCCACGGCCAGCCAGCCCGACGCCTGCACCGCCCCCAACACCACCCCCAACGACCTGACCGGCCAGTGCCAGTGCATCCCCGGCGCCCTGCCGGTGGCCGACGCCGCCGACGGCGCATGCCGGTGCCTGACCAACATGCACGTCCTCGATGGGGCCTGCACCTGCCCTCCCAAAACCCGGCTCCTCGACGGCCAGTGCGCCTGCACCCCGGCCGGCACCGTCTACCATGAGGCCCTCGGCCAGTGCGTGTGCATCGCCGGCGCGCTGCCGGTGTCCGGCGCTCGCGACGGCGCCTGCGCATGCATCCCGGGCATGGTGCCGCAGGGCCCGGCGTGCGTCTGCCAGGAGGGCTGGCTGCCCATCTACGACGTCACCCGGCAGGCCCTGCGCGAGCCGCCCAGCTGCGCCGAATGCCACGCCTCCTGCGCCACCTGCTCGCACCTGAACACCGACCTGTGCGGCACCTGCCCGCCAAGCCAACTGCTCCTCGGCATCGACGCCTTCACCTGCGTCGCCGCATGCCCGGCCGGCTACAACCTGGCCAGCAACGCCCGGCGCTGCGTCAATTGCGGCCCCGGCTGCGACTGGTGCTCCGGCGCCCACCCGGACCAGTGCACCACCTGCGACCCGGCCCTCCGGGCCTACATCGACAATGGCCGCTGCCGGGCCTGCCCGGACGGCTGCGCCTCCTGCCTCGGGCCCAGCCTCTGCCTGGCCTGCCTGCCGGGGCTCACGTGGAACCCGGCCACCGGGACCTGCGCCCCGGCCTGCCGCCCGGGCCAGGCCCCGGACCCGGACCGCCAGCCGGCCACCTGCGCCCCCTGCCGCAATGCCTCCTGCCTCGAGTGCCTGACCGCCGACGCCGGGGCCCGGTGCACCGCCTGCCGGCCGGGCTTCGCCAATGACCCGGCCCTCGGCCGGTGCCAGCCCTGCCCGGACGGCTGCACCTCCTGCCTCGGGGATGCGGGGCTCTCCTGCACCGGCTGCCAGGCCGGCCTCATCCTCCACGAGGCCCGGTGCCGGGCCGACTGCCCGGCCGGCCGGTACCTCGAGGCCCGGGACCCGGCCCGGCCCGCCTGCCGGGCCTGCCACCCCTCGTGCGCCGCCTGCACCGGGCCCCTGGCCGGCCAGTGCACCGCCTGCGCCGACCGGCCCCAGGCCACGCCCCAGGCCCCGGCCCGGCCCGAGCAGCCCGCCTGCCCGGTGGCCGACGCCTGCGCCGCGGCCCACTGCGACGCCTGCCACATCGACAGCCCGGACCGGTGTGTCGCCTGCCGGCCGGGCTTCCGGCTGACCCCGGCCGGGCAGTGTGTCCCGGACGATGCCTGCCCGGCCGGCACGTATCCCCACCCGGACGGCCATGTGTGCCTGGCCTGCCCCGGCGCCTGCGCCACCTGCCACCCCTCCCAGCCGGACGTGTGTCTCTCCTGCGATGGCCACGCCGGCCGGCACCTCCTCGAGGGGGGCGTCTGCGCGGCCGGCTGCCCCGGCCACGGGCACCATGTCGACCCGGGCACCGGGGCCTGTGTCCCCTGCGCCGGCGACTGCATCCAATGCACCGGCCCCGGCCCCGAGTGCCAATTGTGCCCCAGCGGCATGCTCCTCCGCCAGGGCGCCTGCATCCCCTCCTACGCCTGCACATCCGGCGGCTTCTACGCCACCTTCCACGCCTGCCTGGCCTGCCACGCGGCATGCGGCCAGTGCATCGGCCCGGGCCCTGCCGACTGCATCTCCTGCCCGGCCGGGCAGGTGCTCTCCCTGGGCCGCTGCCTCGCGGCCTGCCCGGCCGGCTCGTCCGAGTACCCCCCCGGGGCCGGCACATGCCGCGACTGCGCCGCCGCCTGTGCCACCTGCACCGGCCCGGCCCCGGAAGAGTGCCTGGCCTGCGCCCCGAACTGGCTCCTGCCCGACGACCCGGGCCCCTGCGTCATCGACATCCCCTGCCATGCCTCGTGCGACACTTGCACCGGGCAGTCCCCGCACCCGGACGGCTGCACCGCCTGCCCTCGGGGCAAGCTCCTCCTCCCGGGGGCCGGCTGCCTGGATGCCTGCCTGGCGGGCTTCTTCGACGACGGGGCCGGCCAGTGCCGCATGTGCGCGGCCGGCTGCTCCCGCTGCACCGGCCCCCAGCACGAGCACTGCACCGCCTGCTTCCCGCCCGAGCTTCTGCTCCCGGATGGCACGTGCGCCGACCGCTGCCCGGAGGGGCATTTCGACGCGCCCGCCGGCAAGTGCCTGCCCTGCGCGCCCGGCTGCCTCGCCTGCCATGGGCCCGACCCGGCGGACTGCGCCCCGGCCCATGGCTCGGGCTCCTCCCCCGCCGCCTCCTCCTCCGCTGCCTCTTCTTCCTCCGCCGCCGCCTCCTCCTCCGCTGCCGCCTCCTCTTCCTCTGCCTCGGGGCCTGCGCCCCCGGGCCGCGACGCCAAGAGCCGGGCCCTGGCCCTCGGCCTGGGCCTCGGTCTCGGCCTGCCCCTCGGCCTGGCCATCGTGGCCATGCTGGTGCTCCTCCTCCGCAAGCACACCCGCTCGCCGAAGGAGGCCCAGCCCGCCACCGAAATGGGCGATCTCCGCTGACCCGGCCACCGGCCGGCCGGCCGGTGGCCGGCCGTGTCCTGTCTGTCCAATATTCCCCGCGCCCCGGCTTGTTTGTTGTTTGGCAGGGCGGTCTTGGTGTGGCTGTGCCGGGCAAGGGGGGGACAGTTTGGGACCACGCTTCGGCGGGTGCATTCCTGGCATGGGTGCCAGGCCCACAGCCGCGGGGCACCCATGGCTCGGGCCTGGGCACATGCGAAGGGCCGGCCCTCCCCCGCATGGCTGCCCGGCGGACACGGCCATCGCCCCCCCCCCCCCCCCCCTATGCAGCCCCGGCCCCGGCATTGTCTGGACGCAGTACCGCCACAGTCGACTGCGCTTCCCGCCCCTTGCTCCCTTGCCGGGTCTCGGATTGGCCCCATGGACACCCTTTTGTTTGGCGTTCGGCATCCGACAACCGGGTCCGCCGGGGCCGTGTCCCAGCCGTGGCACCTGCCGTGGCGAGCGGGTCGGCCCGATGTTCGCCTGGCACTGCCCCTCCCCGGACCCGCCAGCGGCCGCGCGTGCCACACTGCCCGGTCGGCCCCGGAGAGCAGCCACCCGGCAGCCGGCGGCCAAAGGCCCTGGAGCCGCACCGGCAGACCCCCACAGAGGACCGGCCCAGAAGACGACCGGCCATCGCACGCCCTCCAGCCCCACCCCCCTGCATACCGCTGGGACTGAAGGTGCACCGCGCGCCTCGCCAGCCGGGGGGTACCCCGGCCGCCCGGGGCCGCTGTCATTCGCCCTCCCAGCCTGGGTGCCACTTTCAGCCGGGGCCCGTGCGACTGGCGTGCCCGGCTGCGCATGCGCACACGATAGGAGTCATCCGGGCCACGGCTGGCATGCCTGCGCCCGCGCATGCCGCCCGGTGGCCGGCGCTCCTGATCCCCGCAGCCCAGGCACCTCCCACGTCCGATGTCGCCCTGACGCGCGGTGGCCGGCCAAGGGCCATTTTCGGCAGCGCGCACACGGCCGCCCATCCAGGGCTCCGCTCGCGGCGTGCCGGTGCCGTGGCACAGGCCAGCTCAGGACCCGGCCCGCTTGCCATGTGCACCGGCATGCTCTCGATTGCTGGTGGGCCAGCGCGTGGGGCGGGCCGCTCCGCGCCGGCAGGCCGGTCGCCCTCCGGTGCGGGCGTCGCCAGCGTCGGCACGCCATCCGGCAGCCCGGGCCGGCCGCCAGGCGCCAGGCGCCTCCGAGTGCCCTCCGCCCCCCTCGCCCCTGCCATGCCTCCCTCTGGACCAAAGCCACGCACAGACGGATCCCCCGCCGTCCGGGGTCCGCCCTTTCGAAGGGGGTGCCACGCGGCCGCGCGGGGCTCCAGCTGGGCCGGGTCCGCTGCCGCATTCGGCGATCCCGATCTTGCTGCACGTGCCCCTGCCCCACCCTCTCGGCCGAGGGGGCCGGATCTTGGGCGTGGGCCCCTTTTTCCCCGGGCTCTCCACGTCGGTCGGCCAGCGGCCCTCTCCACCGGGTACGGGCCACCTGGACACCTGTCGCCACGCCCAGCACGCTGTCCACCTCTCCTCGGCCATTTCCCTCTTCCCTCTCGGGCGCCCCAGGTGCAAGGGGGCGCCATTCCCCTCCTCCGCCCCGAGACCCCGGCACCTTGGGGGGCACCCCGGGGCCTGTGCTTCGCAAATGTGCTGCCGCCTTTGCCCCGTGTCCAGACCGCCGGCTCCCCCCTCGCCGCGGTACCGGCCCGTTTGGTGAGCCTCTCGGCGCGGAACGCCCCCAGGGGCCTCCTCACCCCCGGCCCGCCGGCATCGCCGGCCGGAGGCCAGACGCCCGAAACGCTCGGACATGAGCCCAGCCCGGGTCCCCCTCCCCAAGCCGCGATAGCTCAGTTGGGAGAGCGTGTGACTGAAGATCACAAGGTCACCAGTTCAATCCTGGTTCGCGGCAGTCTCCTCCTTTTTGCTCCCGCGCCGAAGGGCATCAGCATGCGAAAGCGTGAGAGAGAGAGAGAGAGAGGGGAGGAGAGATCGCGCCGGCCACCGGGGACGCGTCGGCGGCCTGGCCCAGGGGGACAGCCGCTATATTTATATACCCCCCGGGGGCGGCCTCGTTGCTTCGGCTGCCGTCCCCCCTTCGAGAGCGCCGCCTCTCTCCGGGTGGAAGGGGAAACGCGCACCGCCGCGCCGCGCGCGGGGGCAAAAAGACACGCCCCGCCGGGGAGGGCAAAAGGTATGGATGCTCATTGGGTGGATCGAACACCCGACCTCCAGTTTACTAGACTGGCGCTCTACCACTGAGCTAAACGAGCTGGAGCTGATGCGTTGGGGCCTGCGGCGCCATTTGACCCGAGGGTGGTGTGCCGCTGCCGGCCCTCGGCGGCCCTGGAAGCCGACTCGGCTCTGCCCGGGCCGGCTCCCGACATCGCCCCAATGAGAGTCCCGGTGCGTGTGCGTGGCCCGGCAGGGTGGCCCGCATGCGCGGCGGCCGGCATGGAGGACCGGCTACAGTGCGCCGTCGGGTGCCTCTACGGGGCGCATCTCGAGCGATGGCCGCCCGGGGGGCACAGTCCGTGCGAGACGCTCGCCTGGTCCGGCCCGCGAGAGCGCGATACCGTGTAGGTGCCCCGGGGGCGGGGGGGAGATACACGAACAGCAGCGTCATGTATGCCCGTGACCCGGCGCGCCGGTGTCCAGCCGACGATCGTCGAAGCCGCGCGGCCACACGCGTAGCGCCGTATCCATGATGCGGATGCGCCGTGGCGCGCGCGGCAATCGGCTGGCTCCATCAAACACACCTGCTCATGGCCAGGATGCTGATGCGCCGGAAACCGGGGGCACAGCCGCCTCGTGCGCTTAGCAGCGACAGCAGGAGGTCGGCCACGCTGAAGGATGGCCAGGCAGTCCGTGCGTCGCACGCGCCCCCCGGCGCCCGGTCAAGGCAGCCAGTATCCCCGCCAGGGCCTTTCGCCGCGCTAAAGTCGCCATGGGTACACCCAGAATCACGACAGGGACGCGTGCCAGCGAGAGGCAGACCGCCGGCGCGTGTTCCAAGGCCCGAGTCGCACGGATCACAGCGGGCAGCCGTGTCAGCGGGGGACCCCAAGGCGCGCACTGCAATCCCCAGCACTGGCGTCCGGGGACCCGGGCCCGGGCGAATGGACCGAGCCATGCGCCAGCAACCAGGACGCGAGGAGTTGCTCTCTCCATCCCACGGCCCCTGCCGACGCCGCGGCCCCCTCGCGGGTGACCGTGGCATCTGTGGCGCCCGCTTCGCGAGATGCCACGCACCCATCTTGCTGGGAAGCTGACAATCGGTGCCACCGCCCGGCGGCCGGGTCTAGAGGGTTGGACATAGACGGAGGCAGCCACAGCCCTAAGCGCAAGCAAGACGGGGGGAACCGGCCGCAAATCGAGGGCTCGAGGAAGGGCGACACCCAAGCAGGGGGCGGGCGTCAAGAAGGGCCACCACCGCACGGCAGCCTGCACGTACAAAGGCCCACATGACCAGGCGTCTTCCACGAACAATCACCGTGTCCGAGTGGTTAAGGAGTCCGATTAGAAATCGGATGGGCTCTGCCCGCGTAGGTTCAAATCCTGCCGGTGATGCATTCTTTTTGCACGCTAAGAGTGGAGGCCGGCGCCGCCCGGCGGCGGTCCCCCAAGAAGATAAGGTGCGAGAGAGAGGAACACACCAAAGGGGTCCGAGCACAGGGGCTCGGCGTCCTCTGCACAGCCACGGCGGGGGGGGGGGCATGCCAGACAGGGCGGGGGGACTCCCCGGTGAGACACCCCGTCACAGGGGCGCCACCGCCGCGAGAATGGCGGCCGCGAGATGCCACGCCGGAGCACAGCACAGGGCTAAGCATTCGGGGCCGCCGAGGGGCCGCAGGGGCGGGGGATGGAGCAAGTATCCACCGCGATGTGCGGGGCCGGGGAGACACACGCGCTCGCCGGGCGCGGGCGCGCGGCGTGAGCGCATGGCTCGCCAAGGGGGAGCAAAATACACGCGGACCACGCCGGGGGCCCCTTGGCCGAGGCGGGCCAACTAATATCAGGCGAGATGGGGCGCCCACCCCCAAGCGTCGATGGTTTAGTGGTAGAATTGCCGCCTGCCACGCGGTAGACCCGGGTTCGATTCCCGGTCGACGCAAGCACGCTCGTTTAGCTCAGTGGTAGAGCGCCAGTCTAGTAAACTGGAGGTCGGGTGTTCGATCCACCCAATGAGCACATTGCTTTTTTATTGGACGGCCATAACCGAGCAACAAAGAGTCTCCGGGCCCCGCGCAAAAATGAACATTGACCACGATGCGGCTCGAACACACAACCTCCTGATCCGTAGTCAGGTGCTCTATCCAATTGAGCTACGCGGCCATTTCCGACAAACTCCCCTCGTCCCGGGCTTTCAAACGGCGCGGAGGGGCGCCGGCTGGCAAGCCTATGCCCCGCAGGGCGACATGAGCACGCCCGGGGCGCTGTCGGCAGCTCCCTCCTGCGTGGCCGCGCCCCATGCGCAGCCTTCCGCCACGGACTTGGGCCTGCGGGCTCCCGCCTCGGTGCCGCCCGGCACAATGTCCGCCTGTGTGCCTCCCGCCCTGGGCGATGCCCCCGCGCATGTGTATCGGCGTATGTATTCGTGCCGGTGTGTGTGTGGGGGGGGGGGGGGGGGGGGGGGGGTGGGGGGGGGGGGGGGGGGGGGGGGGGGGGGGGATGGGTGAGTGTGGGTGTGGGTGTGGGTGTGGGTGTGGGTGTGGGTGTGGGTGTGGGTGGGTGTGGGTGTGGGTGTGGGTGTGCAACTTGCTGGCGGCCGAGCAGGTGCCTGCGCAGGCGCCTGCGCAGCCCCGGGCCTCGCGACGGGACCCATGCCTCCGGACCCTTCGGCCCCCGGAGGCTCTGCCACCTTGCTGCCTGGGCCCAGGCGGCAGGCGAGTCACGCATGCATGCTCACAAGGTCGGCCCCCCGTGCCGCGTCCACCATCGGCCATGCCCGTGGATAGCGGCCGCCTTGACGCCGGCACGGCCAATGCCAGATGCCCGACGCGCTCGGCCGTACAAATCTTCTCGCAAACGCCGGCCTCCGGCGCGCGGCGGCCCCCTCGGCCGCGTCCACGGTGTCATCGCTGGCATTGGTGCCGGGATGCCCGTGCGATGTGTGCCCCGCGATCGCAATGCACCGGCGCTCGCCGGCGCCCGCACCGCGGAGCGATCCTGTCTGCCGGGCAGCCGACCCCGGCAAAGGCCGGCTGCTCGGCCACCCTGCGCCATGTCGGCAGGCCCGACACGGCCTTGCACCCGGTCGACGAGGCGACACATGAGGGGCACTCCGCGCGCCCGGACGCCCGGGAAATGGGCAAGGGCCCCACACCCGAGGCGAGCGGGCTGCAGCTGCCCCGGGGCGCCGACCGCCGCCACCCGGCCAGGCTTCGGCCGCCGCGCTGGTGCCGCATATCCCGCGGCCGACCGGGGCGGCGCCCACCGGGCGGCGCTGCAACCCGGAGGGCCGACACGCCGAGGCTACACCCGTCGGCCCGGCCCCGGCCTCAGCACCCAGATCCATGCTCCCGCCCTCGGCCGCTGGCAGGCACTCGTGCCCTCGGGGACCCGCCCCACGACCGGGCCACCCCCCGGCCCGATCAGGCGCGGGCGTGGCTACTGGCCCGCACCCAGGCCGCCGGCTCTGGCTAGCAGGGCAAAAGGCCGCCCATCATCCTTTGGCCGGCCGGGGGAAGGCCAGGCCAGTGACCCTCCGGGCCCGGGCCGGCAGGATGTCGGCCCCCCGGTGCCATGTCGCACGGAGCGCACCTGCTTGCTGGACGCTGCCAGGCCGCCAGTCGGGATGCCTTGGCCCATGTCGACGGCCCACCTACCCAAGCAGCCCCCCCCCCCCCTCCCGCCCCCCTCCCAAGCGCCGGCCATGCGCCGGTCGTGTCGAGGACCCGGCCCGGCGGCTGGTGCGCCCGGCTTCAGGGCTCGGCTGACCGCCTCACGCCCGTGGCCGATGCCCGGGCCATCGCCGGGGCGCCGGCGGCCACCCGACACGCAGCCCGACCATGCCGGACATCGTGGCGGCGCCTGCTCGCCCCGGCGCCCCACTTCACCGAGGGCGGGCCCTTCATGGAGGGGCGTTCGGAAGCCGTGGCCCCCGGTCGGATTTCCTGCCCGTGTGCACCTGGGCGGCGACGCCTTTCCCCGGAGCACATGTCCACGGGCCCTACACCGCGCATGTGCTCCCGGTCGCCAAGGCCCGGCAGCAAGCATCCCCACCCGACCTAGGGCAGACTCGGGATCCTCGAGCCCCCGCCCCGGAGCAGGCCCACGGCACATGGCCCAGGACGGCGCGCGCCGAGTCGGCGCGGCCCATGCCAACAGGCAGGACGGCCCCGCAGCATGTCCCCCCGCCACGGGGCGCGCCCGGTCACCGCCTCCGGGCACCGGCCTCTCGGGGAGGCCCCCTCTCCCGCGACCCGGGCCCGATCGGCCAGCACGCTGCCCCGGGCCCGGGCCCGTCCGTCATGTTGACCGCCTCACCCACTGCCAAAAGCCAGGTCTGTCCGGCATGGCAATCGGCGTCGCCCAGGCAAGCAAGCCGCACGACCACCCACCGCCGGAAAGGGCAGCACTCTGGCCCATGCCCTGGCCAGCCGGCAGGACCCCCCGCCGCGAGGGGCAGGACGCCATCCCCCCGACCAGGACTTGTCAACGATGGTGCTAGGGGGGGGTGGAAAGGGCCCCGAGGGCCTCTCGCCCCTGCCGCCACCGAGGGTGGGCGGGGCAATCGATCCGAGGGAGCGCCCTGCTGACCCGGCCGTCGGCGCAGCCCCGCGCACCACGGCCCCTCCCGGGGCACCGGCGCCGGCGGCGGGGACCGGGCACACCTTGGTTGCCGGGGAGGCAGCATGCCGCAAGCACGTCCGTCACATGCCGAACGGAATGGACCCGTCCGACCGCCACGGCCTCCCTGGAGCTGCTTCCATCCGGCGCCCCGGCGGACACAGACACCCGCGTGTGCCCCCGGACGATGGCAGCCAGCGCCGGCTCCAAGACCCACACACCAGCAGCGCCCCAAAGCCGCGCCCGGCCCGGGGCAGGACCCAATCCTCGCCCCGATCGACCGGCCCCCTCTCGCGGGGAAAGGCCGGCCGTGTGCTACGCGCCCTCCCCCAACCACACCTGGCCGGCGGTCAACCCACACACAGGCGAGGGTCACCCCCCTCACGCGTCGTGAGAGCACGCCCCGCGCCGCCAAAGGGCCCCTCTCGCCTCCCGGGGAGACGAGTGCAAAAAAGATGCTCCCGATCCGGGAATTGAACCCGGGCCTCCCGCGTGACAGGCGGGGATTCTCACCACTATACTAATCGGGACTCCACTGGAAGGTGGCCCACCGCGCGGGCTCAAGTGTCGCCGGGATGCGGCCCTTGTCCCCGGCGAACGGGCGCGCTCCGCCCCGGCAGCCTTTCCTGCAGCCGGGGAGGGGCGCCGAGTGGCTCGACATCCGCCTCCGTCGGCCGCCCAACACCTGCCTCCGCATTGCCCGCGGGTCACCGCTCGCACATGGCCAGCCCCACACGCGGCCAGACGGCCTGAGCACTGCGTCCACACACACTCACACACACATGACACCAGGCCTCCCGACAAATAAACGCCAAAAGAGCGACGCCCGGCAAAAAAAAAAAAAAAACCTCGGGGATGCATACCCCTCGGACAGGGGTGCCAGGCTCCGCGACCGTCACCAGCCCCCGAGCCATCCGCCCTCCCCTCCAGGCCGCCCAATGCACGCAGCCCATGGGACAAGGGGGATTGAGCCCGGGGAAGGGGACTTGCCGGGGACGCCATTTCGGACCCGGTCATGCACCTTCCACACGCCACCCGACAACGAGGGCGCAGGGCAAACGCGATACACGCCGGCCGGACATCCACGCCCAGGTGGCGTCGGCCGCAAGATCCCGGCCCTCCCGATGGCACGAGACTCCAAGCAGGCGCGAAGCAGACCACCCCCCTTGCGCGTGGGCGACGTGTCTGGCCTCGGACTTGCGCACGGTGTGCTGGCGACGCGGCGAGGCGCGGCTGCCCGCCCAGCCGGGGCCCGCGGGTCCACGGCTCACGTATAAATACGCCCCGGTGTCCCATTCCACCATGTACAGCCTGTTTAGCTCAGTTGGTAGAGCATGGGACTCTTAATCCCAGGGTCGTGGGTTCGAGCCCCACAGTGGGCTTACATCTCCTTTTTGACCGAGCACCGATCTCAGACCCCAGGGGCCAGGAGAGAGAGTCGCTCCTTTTTTTTGCCACACGGAAAGGGTCCACCGCCGGCAGCCGCCGCCGTCGTCGTCGTCGTGCAGCGATGTCGCGCCAGAAACAAACCAGCCCAGGGCCGCGGGCAGGCAAACGGCGCAGGGTAGCCCCTCCCCCCCCCTGGGAGGGCACACGGATGGACCCGGCGCCCGGGAGATCCGGCTTGCCGGAGTCGGCCGCGGGGCGGGTGGCAGACACCCGGCCACATCTCGAGACACCCCTCTGTGCGCCACCCAGGCGGCAGGCGAGCAGGTGCTGGGGAGAAACACCGGGCGGGGCGCATCGCCATTGACCAGGCCCTCGGGGGCGGCTGGGCGAGGCGCCGGTGTTCCCTGCACGGGGCCGGGCCTGGGCAGCAGTCTGCTCCTCCCCCGGGTGGGGGGATATCCGGCCCGGGCGCACCATCATGCGGGGCAGACTTGGAAAGGAGGCGGGCGACGAGCGTGCTGCCCCGGCGGGGGGAGGGGGGGCTTTCCGATGCCCCGGGCAAGGGGGGGCTGTGTGCGGGTCCCGCTTCCTAGGCGTCGCTTCCCGGCGCCGGTGTCGGTCCTGGCGCGGGCCGCGTTTTGCACGAAGGTGTCTGCCTCCGCCGGCGAGAGCACGCGGGGGGCGCCGGACGCGGCCGCCCCTCCGACCGGTGAGTACATGTACCCAACGCGATGTACGATCCCCATGTCCGAATGATGTAGATGGTTATCATATCTGTCTAACACACAGAATGTCCCAGGTTCGAGTCCTGGTTCGGACAGTGTTTCCCTTTTTGCCCCGCAGCGAATGGCAGGCCGTTATCCCGCACCAGCGCGCGATCAGAGACCTACACCCTGGGGAGGCCCATACAAGGCAGAGCAAGAGCGAGAGAGAGAGAGAGAGGGAGAGAGCACCACACCCAGCCCAGAGAGGGGAAGCTCTCGCCCCCGGGCATGCGAGCGCCGGGGTGGGGCCAACACGCAGGGGTCCGGTCTTCGGGGGGAGAAGAAAAGCAGCGGCTGCCCACCGGAGGGGGGCGGCGGGGAGGCAGAGTCGGTGGAAATCCCCGAGAGATGGCCAACTGATGGAGGCGGCCGGACCAGCCCCTCGGGGACCGGAGGGGGAGGGAGGCGCGCCCTCAAAAGGCAATCAGCGATAAAAGGCAAATGCATTGGTCTTTTGGATACTGGAGGCGGCAATGGGGGGGGGGGGCGTCGGGGGCCGGTCGCGGCGTCGGGGCCGCACCGATCCGATCGTTGGCATATCGCTCGGGTTGAGACGCTGGCCTCGCGGGCCGCCGCCCGGAGAATGAGAATCGGCGGAATGTGGCGGGCGCTGTGGTGGTCCAGAACCGATTGAAGACCGAAGAGGGCATGCCAAAGGCATGGTCATGGGGCCGCCGACGTGCCGGCGAGATCCCGTGTCCGCGCACCAAGAGGGTGGCGCGACCCGGCTCGCACGAGTGCCCTCCCTGCAGGACGAGGCCAGGCAGAGACACCGACGAGGGGAAAAGCGCCCACAGGCCGGGGACATACATTGGCAATCGAGTCCCGGCGGGGGGGGGGGGGGGGGGGGGCCAATGCAGGGACCATCCGATCGCCGCACGACTGGCACGCCGGGGGGGGACACCACACCAACGCCATCATGAGTCACTGGACGCAGTCATCTGACATGTGTGTCCCATATAGTCTAGGTGGTTAGGATACGTGGCTCTCACCCACGAGACCCGGGTTCGAGTCCCGGTATGGGAAATACCTTTTTTGCCCGGGCCGCCCCGCGCTGAACGAGAGCAGGCAACACAAGGGGGGGCTGGGCTGGGCGCGCGCGCGCGCGGGCCACAGGGAGGGGAGAACCGCCCGACGAAGCGTGCCGCCTCCAGGATGCGCCCGGGGGAGGGGCGGCAGGAAGAAATGCCCCCCCCCGGAGACCGGCCGCTCACTCGCGGCGCGGCCGGCGCTCCGCGGCGTGGACCTCCTGCGCCCCGCCAGGCGGCAGCACCATGGCCGCCACCCGGGCAGGCGCCCCCCCGCCCAGGAGCCACTCGCCGAAGAGGGTCCCGGCCACGGCGGCCGGCATGGCCACCGACGCCGGGCCGGTCACCGGCGAGGACGCCGCCGCCGGCTCGTCGACAGCGCCCGGGTCGCCCCGGCGGAGCAGCCCCACCAGGAGGGCCACCTCGGCCCGGATGGCCGCCACCCCGCCGGCCGCGCAGCCCAGCGCCACCACCGACCGGACGTCCTCCCAGCCGAAGCCGAAGCCCAGCCAGTCCATCAGCCCCACGGTCAGGGCCAGCTGCCGGGCGCGGCCGCCCGCACCGGGGGCCTCCGCCTGCGCCGGGTCCTCGGCTCCGGCCCACCCCCCGGCCGCCTGGGCCACCACCCCCACCAGCAGATCTCGGTAGTCCGCCGGCACGGCCCCCAGCAGGCGCACATGCGCCAAGGCCCCGGCCGCGTCGCGTCGCCAGTCCCACCCAAACGTCCCGTCCACCTGCCGGAAGAGGGCATCCGCCTGGGCGAAGGTCGGCTGCAGGGCTCGGCACAGGCGCACCGCCTCCCGCAGACGGATCGCCCGCCCGACAAACCCCCCGGCACGCGGGAAGAGACTCCACCCGGCCGGCGGGAAGGGCGCCCCCTGCCCGGGCCGCTCATCCTCCGGCTCCCAGGCGAAGAACATCCGCAAGTCCCGCGGCCAGGGGGCCAGCGCCCGGAAGGACCCCGGCTCCGGCACCGACTCCAGCACCCGGGCGAAGGTGGCCCAGTGCACCTCGCCCTCGTCCGGGTCGCCGGCCTCGCCGTGGCCCAGCTGCTGCCCCAGCACCCGGGCCATCCGGTCGTCCAGCACCAGCCAGGCCCCGACCTCGGCATCCTCATTCGGCGGGAAGCACAGCGAGAAGAAGTTGTTGTACCGGAGGTCGCGGTCCTGCGCCGAGGCCCGGCGCTCGGCCAGTGCCCGGCAGAGCTCCGGCTCCAATGCCGCCAGCTCCGGCTTCGCCGCCAGACCCCGCAGCAGCTGGCCCACGCGCCGGTCATGCTCGTGGGCCCCGGCCGCAAGCCGCAGGGCCGCGGCCCACCTCCCCGCCGGGCCATGGCGCTCCAGCAGCAGCAGTAGCCCGGTGGTCGCGGCATCCACCGCCGCCGCCACCGCCGGCCGCGGCTCGCCCCCGGACGCCCACTCGTCCAGGCTTTCGAAGAGCAAGCTCCGCACCGACTCGCCATCGGCCTCGGCCTCCAGCGCGCCCGGGTCGCGCAGCCAGAAGGCCCGCCAGTCGCCGGCCGGCTGCGGGGAGCCATCCACTGTCATGCTGTACGGTTGAGACGGTGCAGGAAAAGTCGTGTGTGTGTGTGTGTGAAGTGTAATGGGGGGGAGAGGGAATAATGGGGCCCCCTCCGAGGCAACACACACACACACACATATAAAATATATATATATATGCATGCATGCCCCGGGCGCCGGGACGAGCACGGGCAACACGCACCGCCCTCGCTTTCGCGCCCGAGGGGCCCCCGGCAAAAGAGCCCAACAATGGGGGGAATGGCTCTTTGAGCGGGGATTCGCCGGCCCCGCCCCTCGCCCCCCCCCCCCCCCCCCCAACAAGATCGCGCCGGCAACGCACACACATCCCCCGGACGTGGGCCGTATGCCCGGCTCCACCGCGGGCGCTTCTCCTATAAATGCCCAGGCGCATGCGGCCAACCCAAGGCCCCATAGCTCAGTTGGTTAGAGCGTCGTGCTAATAACGCGAAGGTCGTCAGTTCGATCCTGGCTGGGGCCAGCTTGCTTTTTTGCCCCGGGGCCCGCGCCCCAGGCCCGATCGCCCGGCGAGCGGTCTCCCACCGCACCGGTCGAGCGAAGGGCCGAGCGAGAGCCCCCCGAGCACAAGGGCCGGCTCCCGGGGCTCTCCCTCCCCCAGGCCTCTCGCAGGACGTGGCGCTCAGGCTGCCCCGCGAACGCGCGCGGCCCCCTCGGTGGGTCGAAAAAAACCCGGACAACCGGCTGCCGACGAGCTCTGCAGCACGCATAGACCCCCGATTTCTCCCCGCCCGCGCCGCCTCCACACGCCCCTCCTTGCTGATCGAAAAGAGAAAGAGAAACCCTCCGCCCCCCTGCCCACCGGCCCCGTCGCGCCTGGGCCTGCCCGTCTTTCGCGCGCGCGCGCGCGCGTCACCCCCTCCCTCCTCCCCCGAGCGATGCCCCCCGGCGCCGATCCGGGGGCGCCCCCGGCCCCCGACCCGCTGGCCCAGGACGAGAACCTCATCGGCAAGTACCACCTCCTGAGCCGGCGCCATGATGATGTGCGTCGACTGCCCCCTCCGCCCCGCTCTTCCGGCGAAAAGCCCCTCACCCTCGCGCCATCCCCGCACAGGTTACCCAACAGCTGTCCAAGGCACAGAGCCGCATCGCCGAGCTGAACCAGCAGCTGAAGGCCGCCCGCGATCAGGCCGCCCTTCAGGCCTCGGCCGAGGCCGATCGCATCCGCCGCGGCGAGAAGGCCCTCCGCTTGGAGCAGGAAACCAGCAGCCTCCGATCGCGCATGGAGCTCCCTCCGGCCGCCGCCGCCGCCGCCGCCGCCGCCGCCGCCGATGCCACCGCCGACCCCGCCGGACCCGGCACCCTGGTCACCCTGCCGTCTCTTCGGCCAGGGCGCCCGTCTTCCGGGCACTGGCCAGGCTCCGGCTCCACCCAAGCCGGCCCCGGGCCCGGACCCGCTGCCGCCTCCACCCCCTACGACTATGACCCGCTCGGGGCGGCCACCGCCCGCGCCGGGTCCCAGTGGCTGGCCACACAGCGCTCGCCCGTGGCCGGTCCCCGGTCCGCCGCCTGGACCCAGCCCCCATCACAACAGCCCCACCAGCAGCAGCAGCAGCAGCAGCAGCAGCAGCAACACCCATACACATTCTCGCCCTTGGCCTCCCCATCGGCCCTCTTCTCGCCGTCGCCCCTCCTCGGGCCGGACCCCTTCCTCGGGGAGGACCCGCCGCCGGGCCCGGCCGAGCCGCCGGCCCCACCCTCCCCCTGGGACCCGGCTGCCGCCCCGACCGGGCTCCTGTGGCCGTCGCTCAGCGAAACGCTCGGCCTTTGGCACCAGGCCGGCCGCGAGGCCGCCCACCAATCCCTCGGCATGCTGGCCCTCGAGGCCGGCATCGATCCGGCCTCCGCGCTGGCTGTCCTGCACGATGCCCCGGCCCGGGGCTACACACGCCCCGGCCCGGACCAGCCGGCCCAGCGCCTGGACGACTCGACGGCCCTGCTGCTGGAGCTCCTCCTGGGCCAGGTGCAGGGCCTGACCCGGGCCTGCCTGCGGCGCCCGGCCTCCGAGGTGGCCCAGCAACTTGACCACGCCCTGGCCCTGGTGGCCGGGCTCACCGGCACCCACACCGGCCACGCGTACCTGTCCGAGCGCCTCCTCTGCGGCAAGGCCCCGCCCCACCGCTGGGGCGTCGAGCCCGGGCTCCAGACCGGCCCCTCCCCCGCCGAGGGCCCGATCAACCTCTACTCGACGCTGGACCTGGTGTCGCGCATGCTGGCCACGGCCGTCGCCACCGCCGCCACCGCCGACACCGCCGACACCGCCGACACCGCCGACACCCCTGACCCGGACCACCCTGCTGCCCCCGGGCCTGCCGGCACGCACCCCCGCTCGCCGGCCGCCCCATCGGCCACCAGCGACTGGCCCGCATGGTGGATCCTGGCCGGGCGCATCCTGGCCCGGCTGACCGCCCTCCTGTGGCAGCTCCTCCGGGGGAATGTCTCCGGCTCGGTGCCACTCCTGGCCGCGGTCTTCGGGCCCCTGGACCAGGGCCACTACGCCGAGCCGGCCCCGGCCAGCCCACACACCCCGGCCGACGACCCGCCGCCCGGCCCGGCCGACCGCCTGGCCGACCGCATGCGCCGGGTCCTGGACCGGCTGCTGTGCGCCGCCGTGGCCGGGAGCGTGGTCCTGGCCGAGGCCGGGCCGCGTGCGCGTTTGGACGCCGCCGCGCGCCGCCTCGCCCCCCCGGCCCCGGCCAGCCCCATCACCACCGAAGATGTGGCCCGGCTGGCACTCCAGCTCTGGGCCTTTGTCTTTATGACCGACCGCGCGGCCCTGCCCCCGTCGTCCGTCCCGCTGGCCGGGCTGGACGCCCTCGCGGCCCGGGTGGCCAACCTCGGCCCCCGGCACTTCCTCGACACCCGGTGCTCGGACGGCGGCCCGGCCACCGCGGCCAGCCTCCCCGGCGACCCGACCGCCTTCGACCATGATGACCACCACGATGACCGCCATGTGCCAAGCCCCCGGCGCTGCCACTGGGGCTGCCGCCCCGCCGGCCACGCTGGACCCGCCCCCGGTGACCTGGGCTTCCACAGCCACACCCTCGAGCTCCCTCTCCGGCGACTGTATGTTGTCGGGGTGGGCGACGACGCGCGAGACCGGTGGTATGGCTGGCGCGCGCCCCTATCCTCCGAGCGCCGGCGCACGGCCCTCGCCGCCGCCGCCGCCGCCGCCGCCGAGCAAGCTGCCGGGCCCGAGGGCCCCCCGGCCTCGCCGGACCCGTCGGGCTCCTGCTCCCCCGCCCCGGAGGACCCGCTTCTCTTGAGCCCCCTCCTGGCCCCGGCCCAGCCGGTGGTCCTGTATGCGGACCACTTCCAGGAGGCCGCCCTGGCCGGCTGCCAGGAGCGCCTCCCCCCGGGCAGGTCGGCCTGCTGCACGGTGCAGCCCTGGTCCGAGACCCTGGAGCTGGGGCTGGCCCTGCTCCGGCTCCATGCCCTGGTGGACACCAGCTTCGTGGCGCGCCTGCTCCTGGCGCCGCGCGGGGCTCCCGCCCACCGGGCCAATGACCGCGCCACCCCGGACCGCGTGACCCTGTCCCTCTTCGCCTCCAGCCGGCCGGACAATGCCCTATCGCGGGTGTGCGCGCGCCTCGGCCTGGCCCTCGACACGGTGGTCGGCTGGCAGGCCAGCCACCTGGCATGCCGGCGCCCTGGCACCAGCCCCTGCCCCGGGGCCGGCAGCCTGGCCGAGGACGCCTCGCAGCAGCTCGCCCACCGGTGCCCGAGCGCCGACTTTGCCCGCTCCGTCGCGGCCCTGGTTCGTGCCCTCCACTCGCTGGTGCTTACCCCGCTGCGGTACTGGCTCCGTCTGTCGAACCAGCTGTCCTCCGAGGCCGCCGCCGCTGCCGCCGCCGCCGCTGCTGCTGCTGCTGCCACCCAGGCCCGCGGCTCCTCCACTCAGTCTCCCCCGCCGCCGACCGGCAGCCAGGCCGATGACCAGCCGGCCCGGCCGGCCGACCCGGGCGCCGAGGACTGGATGATCCTCTTCCAGTCGCTCTTTTTCGGCGGCATCACCCGGCAGACGGCCCAGTTTGTCGGCCTGCCGGCGCTCCAGGCGGCCGGCTGCACGCGCTCCGCCTCAGCCCAGAGCCGCTTCCGCGTGGTCCTCCAGGCAGTCGGTACGTGGCCCACTCCCCCGGACACCAGGGCGCCCATGTGCGCCCTCCTCCGCGGCCTCTCCCCCCCCCCCCTCCTCCCCTCCTGTCCTGACTGATCGGTGTGTTCAGCCAATTGCCGACTTCTGGCCGAGGTCCTTCGCGGCCTCCCTTGTCCTTGTATGCCCCCGGGCGCGACGGCCCACACCGCGTGCGCTCCTGCCCCGACCGGCGGCGCCGGCACTGGCCGTGCCGATGTCCTCGCCCGCCTGTCAGCCTACTCCTCAGCCCTCCTGTCTCAGACCCCGGCCATGTGCCACCTGGAGGTGTTCGGTGCGTCTTGCCTCCCCCTTCGCCCGTGTGTGTGTGTGTGTGTGTATGCGCGCGCGCGCCCACCTGCTAACCGAGTCCCGACATATCCCCCGCACGCTGGCATATACCCATAACCACGCACACGCACACACGCATAGCATGTTGCGTTGAAATCCAAAACCACCTCAGCATCTAGCACCAAATACACCATAGATTCCAGTCATGTGTCGGCACGTGATGACGTGGACGCAACGATCCCCCGAGCGAGCTGCGTCTTTTCGACGCTCGCGCAAGTGCCGGGGGGCCGTTGGGGACGAGGCGAGGGGGGGGAGGGGGGGGAGAACCGGGGACAGATGGCACTCGACGCACAGGGGGAGCCGGCTGTGGGGCGGCCCCGCTGATCGGGCTTTTTCTCCGGGGCAGTTGGCGTGTCGCGGGGGCTGGCCCGCCCTCGGCACATCCCCCCCCCCCCTCTCCCCGGCCTCCTGCATGCCCGTCCGCATACACCTGCGCCTCTCGCCCCACTCCGCCCCCCTTTTCGTCATGTCTGCCCCCCAGGATGTAAGTTCCCCCCCAGTCGCGACCTCCGCCCTCTCTCTCTCTCTCTCTCCCTCCCCCTCCCCCCGGCCCATATGCACCCTCACCCGCTTACACACATGCGCACCCACTCTCCATCAGGCTCCCCCCGGCTGGGCCGTTATTGCCTCCTCCTCGCGCCCGGGGAAGTACTACTACCTGAACAAGGCCACCGGCGCCACGCAGTGGGAGTACCCGACGCAGGCGGCGGCCGCCGCCGCCGCCGCCGCCGCCGCCGGGCCCGCCCAGCCGGCCGCCGCCAAAGTCCGCGCAAGCCACCTGCTGGTGAAGCACCGCGACAGCCGCCGGCCCTCCAGCTGGAAGGAGAGCGTCATCACCCGCTCCAAGGAGGAGGCCCTGGACCTGATCCGCTGTACGCCGGGTCACCCGCACGCGCGCACGCCGGCCCTCCCCCGCTCCGACCGTACTGACCGCTCCCCCCTCGGCTCTCGCCCCCCCCCCCCTCCCCCTCTCGGCACAGATTATCAGAAGGAGATTACCGAGGGTCGCGCTACTCTCGCCACCCTGGCTACCACCGAGAGTGACTGCTCGTCGGCCTCGCGCGGCGGTGACCTCGGCTTCTTCGGCCCGGGCGATATGCAGCAAGCCTTCGAGGTTGCCACGTACGTGCCCCCCCCCCCCCCTGTTCCCATGGCGCGCACATGCCCCGGGCGCCTGTTCCTGACAATGTGCATCTATCCCCCCCCCCCCCTCTCTGCGCTCTACTACCATGCTCCACACAGCTACAAGCTGAGTGTCGGCGAGATCAGCGACCCCATCTTCACCGACAGTGGCATCCACCTCATCCAGCGCACTGCCTAGGGGGATCTCCGGCCTGGCGCCGGGCACGCCTGCCGCTTGCGCGTCCCCCCTGCTGGCACGGGCACATGAATGACCTATTTTGCTCCCGCCCCCAATCATAAATCCACAAAAGGTGATGTTGTTGCTTTCCCATCGGTGTCGGGGGTGGGCGAGGGGATGGATGAGTGGATGGATGGTTGGGTGGGCGAAGGGATTGATGAACGAACGAGAGGAATAATGAACGAATGAACAAATGCACGAATGAACAAATGTACGAATGAACAAATAAACAAAAGAACGAACGAATCAACACATCGATGAAGATAGGAATGGGCCCCACACAGAACCGAAAACCGAGACAGCAACAGGCACATGAACCGGCCGCCGAGACAGGGAAGACAGCGCAAAAAGTGAAGTGTCCAACCAGCCGGAATCGAACCAGCGACCCTCAGATAATTGCTTGTAACCGCTACAGTCTGATGCTCTACCAATTGAGCTATGGTTGGTATGAATGCACCTCCCTGTCGGGGCCCTTTTTGCCGGTGCTTTTCCACCCGGACAAACGACCAGACCCGGCGATCGGCCCCTGCCGCCGCCATCGCCGCCGTCACACCGGGAGAGAAAGACACAAAACGGCAGAGGAAGAGAGAGCGGAAGAAGGGCCCGGCAGATCGCAGCCTCTGGAACAAAACCCAAGCAACGTGTATTTCGTACACCGAAGACCACCTCGGACTTCACTGCTTCGATGGCGGAGACGCCTCAACAACAGCCGGGGCCTCGCCCTTGTCGGGCAGCTCGGGGCCGGACGGCGGCGCCGTCTCCGCCGACGCCGACACCGCCGCCGTGCACGGCGCCGCACTGGGCTCGGGACCGGCAGACTTCGATGGCTTCGGCTCGGGGCTGGCGGACTTCGATGGCTTCGGCTCGGGGCTGGCGGACTTCGATGGCTCCGGCTCGGCGCGGGGGCGCTTCGGGCCCGGCGCCTCGGGGCCGGCTCCCGGCGACGCAACGGCCGTCTCCCCGGCAGCCAGCTTGGCCTGCTGGCGCAGGCGCTTCTGCCGCTCGCGCTTCTGCCGGTTCTTGTTGGTCCGGTCTTCGGCCTCGCGCTGCCACTGGCTGTCCTGCTCGGCCAGCCGGGCCATACGGTCGGCCTCCTCGGCCTCGTGCAGGACGAAGGCCTGGCGTTCTAGCTCCCGCCGGCGCTCCACCCGGTACGTGTGGAAGTCCCCGGACCCGGACCCGGCCGACGAGCCGGACACATCGATCTTGAAGTCGGCCACACGCGGATTCCGCACCGACGCATTCCGCCGCCGCGCCTCTTCGGCACTCATGTACACGCTGGCCGGCAGCTGGGGATTCTCCTTGGACATGAGCCGCTGCAACTCGGCCCGCTTGGCATCATACGGATCAGACACTGCATGCGCGTGCGCATGTCCACCAGCAGGGGACACATTTGGGGAGGTCAGAAGGGGCACCGAAAGCCGCAGGTGCAGATGAGGGCCAAAAATCCGAAGGCACACGCACTGGCAATGGGCGACAATAGAAAAGGGGAGACCGTGTGCGTGTGTGTGTGTGTGTGTGTGTGTGTGTGTGTGTGAGGAGAGGGGGGGGGGGAGGGGAAGAGAGGCGAAAGAGGCTGTGGGAAAGGGGCAATGCCCCTCTCCCCCCTCCGGCCCGCCCCCCAGGGGGGGCCTGCGAACTGCGCCGCCAAGAAGGGCTGCCGGACAACCGCCGGGCCGCGTTGGCAGCCCGTGCGTTGGCGCCGGGCCGCGGGGGAGGAAGCCAGCGGCCTGCTCCTTCAGAACGCCTGCCCCGCGCCGCGGGGTGACCCGGTAACACCATTGCCCCACGTGCCGGATCGTAATGCCGTGCCCCGGGGCCGATAACGGGCATCTGACCCGCGCAATTCGGTGGTAGATGGCGCCTCGTTCCGGCCGGCCACCGCCCGGGGAGAGCAGTGGCACTCGTGCGAGCTGCTCCCTCCTTCCCCCCCCCCCCCCCTGCCTCCATGAGGGTCGGGGAACCGCGGCAGGTGGGTTGGCAAGCGCGCCGCGCGGGACCGGCCCAGCCCTCTGCGCGTTTCTCGGGCGGGCCTTCTCGTCAGCGGAGAAGGCCGGGGGGGGGGGGGGAATGCGCGCGCCCCGCCGCGTGCCCGGCCGGCCCGTCTGCCGGACCGGTCCCGCGGCATCCGGTGGGAGCTCCTGTCCCGGTCCTCCGCGGCCCGGTCCCCGCCTCCCGGCCCCCCCTCCCCCCTCCCGTCTGGCGGCGCCTGCGTTCCCGCGCGCACGGCGACCGAAGCCGCTGCCAGCTGCACGGGGTGCTTGTCGGCGACGCCCCCATGCACGGGGCGGTGGCCCTGTGCCGGCGCGCGCCAGCCCGAGCGCGCATTCTGCAGGTGTGCCGCTGCCGGGCCGATACAGGGGGGGTCTGCTCCTGCGCCCTCTCGCCGGCCGGACAAGGCGCATATGGCGCAGGGACGTCGCGGCACCGGTCCGGCAGACCCGGTGTGAAAGTACCGATCGTCGACCAGGCCCGGCCTATGCACCGGACCCCTGTCACTGGCCCGGGGCATTCTTTTTGTTGTCCCCGGTCGGCGGGACATCCCTCGGCCGGACACACGCGCGCGCGCGCACACAGACCCAAGCGCCCCCCCGGCGTCGGACGGGGGTGGGTGAGCCCTCTCGCCCGCGCAGGGGCAGCGAGGCAGCGAGGCAGCGAGGCAAAGAGAGAGAGAGAGAGAGGGAGGGCGAGAGAGAGGGAGAGAGACACCGTCGGAGCCCCGCTTGCCCGAGGGGGGATGTTCCGTGATTCGGCCGCCCCCGCGCTCGGCCCGTGGGAGGAACGCAGCACCGGGGTTATTCATCTGGATTCTTCCAAAAAATGGCCTGGCGAAAAAATGGGCAGGTGAGGCTCCCCGGGAAAAAAGGGGAGAATAATATTGGCCGAGACATACACATATGCGTGCATTCATCACTTCTCCGAGAGGCGCGGCCCCCTCCCGTTGCGCCCCGGGCCCTTTTTCTCTCCCTGTGCGCGTGCATGTGTGTGTGTGTGTGTGTGTGTGTCGGTGCGCGTGGGCCGCGCTCCGCAGCTCACTGGAGGGGCCCCCGCCCGAGAGAGAGAGAGAGAGAGAGAGAGAGAGCGCCTCGTCGACTAGCTTCTGCTTCCAGTCAAGCAGTCCGCCTGGGGCATGGGCACGGGCGCATACGCCTCAAGCTCCCCGGGCCGGTGTGTCGCTGGGCGGGAGTTGCCCCCCCCCCCCCCGCCCCGGCTCCACGGCTTTTTCGTGTCGCCGCCCGGGGCGTGCACGTTTCGGCGGTTTCGGGCGGGCCTCATGGGCCCCCCCCCCCCCCCGGCCCGAGAGGGGGAACGCTGCACCCTTGTCTGCCTCCCCCCTGCTGGGCTTCCCTGGTCCTGGTGCGCCCGGTGGCGGGTCCCCGCGTCTCCCTCGCCCACTCGGCCGTGCCGCGGGAGTCCGGGGGGGGGGGGGGCTTTTTTCCGCCCACGCCCTCGGCCGCACAGTGCGAAGGCCGCGATTCTCGTTACTCTTGCCCGCCCTGGCTCGGGGGGCCAGACCAGTCAAGCCGCTTCACGCCGCGGGGTCCCCCCCCCCATGCGTCAGCCCGCGGCTTCTCGCGTGTCCCTGCCGCGGAGGGGGATCTCTCCCGCGGCGCGGCCTTCCTCGCCCCTTTCTTTCCCCTTCCCGCCCCCCCAAAGAGGGGGATCTCTTTGTGTCCCCCCCCCCCCCCCCGTGGTCGGCGCACCCGGCCGCCAGGGGGGGCTGCCTCGCACCCCCTGCTCGGAGCCTGCGGAGATCACCAGGGGATGCGGGCGGCAGGGGGGGGTCAGACGGCCAGACCCTCCGGAGGGAAGGGGGGCACGCGCGTGGGGGGCCGGGGGCGGCGGGCGGCGGAGTCCGGGACATCCGTTTCTTCGAGGAGAGTGGGCATACACAGACACGCCCGCTGGGCCGCGCGCGCGCGCGCAACCACGGACACCAGAGTGGGGGCTCTCGCTCTCACTCGCGCTCACACCCCCGGCGGCGTCTTTTCGGATGCCGTGGGCCGGCGGCAGGAAATCTGCGCGGCCCACCGCAAAATCCGGGCCTCCTCAGCGTGAACTGATTCGCTTGGGTATCTCCCTCCCCTTTCTCCCCTCCCTTCTTTGTCGCCCCCTTTTCTTTGCCCCTTTCTCTCTCCCCCTCGCTTCTCCCCGCCCGCCCCCCCCCACGCCCGCCCCTCACACCCTGCCTCCTCTTCCCCCCTCTCTCCCTCGCCCGCCCGCCCGCTCGCTCTCCCTCCCCCTCCCCCTCCCCCCTGGCCATCAGATTTCTTCGTGACTCCTGCCACCCCGCCACCATGGTCGACAACAAGCCCACTCCCCTCTTCAAGGTGCGCCTCCTTCCCCCCTCTCCCTGCTGGTGGGCCTTCTGCCCTTGCCCCCCGCCCCTCCCCCCCCCCCCATGCTGACATTGCCCATTTCCCCCCCCCCCCTCCTCCCCTGGCTCATCATCGAAGGTCAACTCCCCGAACGTTACCTACACCGAGGATGCCATCCACTCGAAGTACTCCTATCAGACCACCTTCGTGACCACCGATGCCTCCGGCTCCCTGGTCGCCGAGCCGGTCACCTCGGACTTCGAGTTCGTCACCCAGACCAAGGTCCCCCGCACTGGGTACGCCCCCCCCCCCCCCCCCCCCCCCCC
>NW_009242981.1:544446-545603 GCF_000388065.1 Fonticula alba | reverse complement strand
CGCCCTCCGTCCCCCTACCGATGACAGTCTCATGATGGTCGGCCTCGGTGGCAACAACGGCACCACCGTCACCGCCGGTATCATCGCCAACCGCGAGAACATCTCCTGGAAGACTCGCCTCGGCGTCCAGACCCCCAACTACTTCGGGTCCCTGACCCAGGCTTCCACCGTGCACCTGGGCCGCGACCTGCACTCCGGCAAGGACCACCACGTTCCCCTGGCGAAGATGGTCCCCATGGTGGACCCCAACACCTTCGTCATCGGCGGCTGGGACATCAGCGCCATGCCCATGATCGAGGCCATGGACCGTGCCCAGGTCCTCGAGCCGGACCTCATCAACCAGCTGAAGCCCCACCTCCAGGGCATGGTTCCCCTGCCCTCCATCTACGACCCGGACTTCATTGCCTCCAACCAGGCCGACCGCGCGGACAACGTCATCCCCGGCACTCGCGCCGAGCAGCTGGCCCAGATCCGCAGCGACATCACCACCTTCCGCGCCAACAACGCCTGCGAGCAGCTGATCATCGTCTGGACCGCCAACACCGAGCGCTTCGCCGAGATCATCCCCGGCCACAATGACACCGCCGACAACCTCCTGCGCGCCATCGAGGCCAACCACCCGGAGGTCTCCCCGTCCACCATCTTCGCCGTGGCTTCCATCCTCGAGGGCACCCCCTTCATCAATGGCTCGCCCCAGAACACCTTCGTGCCGGGTGTCGTCGAGCTGGCCGAGCGCTATGGCGTCCTCATCGGCGGCGATGACTTCAAGTCCGGCCAGACCAAGATCAAGTCCGTCCTGGTGGACTTCCTCGTCGGTGCCGGCATCAAGCCCCTCTCCATCACCAGCTACAACCACCTGGGCAACAATGACGGCATGAACCTCAGCGCCCCGAGCCAGTTCCGCTCGAAGGAGATCTCCAAGTCCAATGTCGTGGATGACATGGTTGGCAGCAACCCCATCCTCTACAAGGAGGGTGCGTGATGGTTCTTTTTTTTTCTCCCTCTCCCGCCCTCCCTCTCGCCTTCTGGCTCTCCCCGTACTCACTTTCACACACGCACACGCACACACGCACACGCACACACGCACACACGCACACACGCACACACGCAGGCGAGCACCCCGACCACGTCGTTGTCATCAAGTACGTCCCGGCCGT
>NW_009242981.1:540327-543406 GCF_000388065.1 Fonticula alba | reverse complement strand
GGCTGTTTGGAGCTGCAGGCGCCTGGCCCCGTCGCCAGCCACCTGGCTTTTTTCCTTTTCGGGTGTGCCGCCCCCGGAGCAACACGGCCTCTGGCGACCCCCCTTTGCCCCCGTTCCACCCGCCGAACATGAAGCCGGCTGGCGCGCGCGCGCGCGCGCGGGCGGGGGGTGGGCCCGGGGCGGCCGCGCGCGCCCACGAGATTACAAGGTGGGGGGGGGGGGGGGGGGGGGGGAGCCCCTGCTGATGCCGCCGCCGCCGCCGCCGCCTCCCGGCCCCTCCCACGTCCCCTCGGACATCCCAGGCGGAGCAGCCCCCCTCAGACCAGAATACAAAGGCCGGACTTCTCCGGCGGAGGGGGCGGATTGTTCTGCTCCTCGATGAGATCCAGCAGGGCGAAGAAGCTCTCGTCTGGGAGATGGGGCGGCGGGGACAGAGCACAAGGGACCAGCCCAGGGCACAGGTTAGCAACATGCGCACGCACACAAGGGCGGCAGGGTGGGGGAGTGAGAGAAAGAAGGGCGGGGGGAGATCCGGGCAGCACGGAGCAATCCAAGAGCAGACGCACTGATATTCTCGTCATGCTTGGCCGAGGCCTCGAAGAAGGGGCAGCGCCAGCTCTTGGCCAGCTCCTCGGCCGCTTCCTGGGTGACCTGTCTCTGGGCCACCAGGTCGGCCTTGTTGCCGACCAGCACGCAGGGAACCCAGTCGGTGCCGGTGGCATCGAGGATCTTGTCGCGCAGGGTCTTGCAGTTCTCGAAGGAGGACTGCAGATTGATCGAGTACACGAACACGTAGCCGTGGATGCCCACCGCGTGCTTGGACGACAGGATGGAGTACTCATCCTGTGTGTGTGTGTGTGTGTGTGTGCGTGTGTGTGCGAGGCGTTCGAGGGGTGCGGCCGGGCCGGAGGGGGAGGTTGGCGGGTTAGCACATCGCAGGCGGATTGCGTTGACGCCGTGCGCATACACAGCGGCCAGCCAACGGGAGGGGGGGGGGAGAGCAAAGCGGACGTGCCTGGCCAGCGGTGTCGGTGATCTCCAGGGTGAAGGACTCCTCGGTCGGGGCACCGCGCCGGGCGTGGCGGACCGGCCGCTGCACGGTCTTGGTGTAGGTCGACTCGATGGTCGGATAGTAGGAGTCCACAAAGTGGTTGTCCACGAAGCGGATGGTCAGGGAGGATTTGCCTGGAGCAGATCAATCAGCCCCAGCCGGCAGGAGAGGAGGGGAGGGGGGAAGGGTGAGAGATCGGAGGATGGGACAAGGGGGCGGCAGAGCAGTGGGGCGCCGATCGCCAGGGCAAAAAGATGGCCGGGTGCATGCCGACCAGGACACGGACCAACAGCTCGGAAGCCCAGGACGGCCAGGCGCCGGGTCTTGGTGGAGGTGGTACTGATCTCGGGGGGCGCGGCGGCAGACATGGCGATCGAATGTGCGTGTGTGCGTGTGTGCGTGTGTGCGTGGGGAGAGGGAGGGAGAGGGGGAAGGGGAGGAGGAGGGGGCAGGTGCACGGAGGGGGGGGGGGGAGTGAAACACAAAGGTGCCGCCGTGCCCTCCGCACGGGCGCCAGACCGCCAGGGCTTGAATCGCAAGCCTGGGGGGGGGGACGCCGGCGGCGCGGTCCGGCTTGGCCCGCGGCCGCTCTGCGGACGGCCATTTCAGCCGGGGTGCGCAATGGGCTGGCTGCCGGGGCCCGGGCGCACGCGCCACCCCGCAAGTGTGCCCGTGTGTGTTGTATTGTGCGCAGGCGCTTGCGCGGATGTGTGTGTGTGTGTGTGCCGGCGCCCTGGCCCCCCGCCGCACCCCCCGCGCCCCCCGGACCTCCCCGACCATCTCTCTATCCGGGCCAGAGATAGGGCGGGAAAATAACGCCCGAAGCGCTGTCCCCCCCCCCTCCCCACCGGCCCCTTCGGCCGGGGACTTTCTCAGTAAAGGCATCGACGCTCCGGAATTTCGGAATTTGGCAATCTGGTCTGCAGCCCGGCGCCCCTGCGCCTCGGCGCGCTGGCGGGGGAAGCAACAAAGTGACTGGCCGGGCTGGCGGCCGGTCCCCCCGCGGTCGCCCGGGGGACAAAGACGCCAGCAAAGGCGCGGGGGCGAAATGTGGAAGCGGGCAAGGAGAAGCCACCGGGGTGCGGGCCAGGCGACACCAATGCGCGGCGCGCCCGGCCAAGGGGCAAGGCGAGGGGGCGCCGGGCGCCGGGCACCGGGCTTGCCCCCTTCGGGGCGGGGAGACGTGCTCCCCGGCGCGCACCCCCACAGGCGTATTCCCCCCGCCATCGCGTTCCAAGCCGGGCCTCCCCTGGGGAGAGGGGCGGACGCCCCCCCCCCCCCCGCGGGCGAGAAGCCCCCTGTGCCTCCTCCCCCCGGGCACGGCGGTCTGCCAGAGACCGGTGTGAACTGGCGGCCGGCAGGGGCTGAATATCCAGAGTGGGCATGCTCCGGCGGTGCCCTCCGGTCTGGGTCCCTGTGCGTCGGGCGCCGCACGGGCTGCACAGACAATTAAGCCGCTCCTCGAGGCCGGCTGCGCCTGTTCGCCCGCACACACTTTCGGGCAGTGGCGGCGTGAAAGCCCCGCGCCCCCCGACGGATCTGCAGCGCACGCCCTTCCAGAACGGGCTGGTTCCCCGGTCGCCCTCGGTCGCCCCCGGCGGGCGTGCCAGCCTGTCTGCCTCGCGGCCGCACGCCGGGCGCGCTGGCACCGTCTCCCGCCTGCGCCTGGTGCAGCGGGGGCGCTGTGGGCGGGTGCGGGTGTCCTCCACCAGCCCGAGTCTATATGGACAAGCTCCGCTGATGCGAACGCGCCTCGCCCCCCCCCCCCCCCCGAGTACATCCCCGCCCAGGGAGTCGCGATAAGCCCAGCCCCCCCTCCCCGGTCTTCGCTCCGGGGGCGTGCGGCCGCAGCCGCCCTCCGACCGGCGGTGCCTCGAACCTGCAACGTCATCCTGCCAACTGACGCGCCTGCGGGCGATTGTGGGCCCCTCCGCCCCGCCAGCCAGGCCGTGTCCCTCCCCTCGGCCTGGTTCGGCGAGGGGGGACATAGCAGCAGCAGCAACAACAACAACAACAACAACAACAACA
>NW_009242981.1:539662-540317 GCF_000388065.1 Fonticula alba | reverse complement strand
GCCGGCCGGCCGGCCGCCTCTCTTGAGGACCCTCCTCCGGATACGCTCCCCCGGGTGTGTGTCTGGGTGCGGTGATGGCGGTGGGGGTGGGGTGTGTGCGTGCACACGCTGGTGCCTTTCCCCCGGCCGCCTTCTCCCCCTCCCTCCCTTTACAAATAAAATTCAGCCTTATCTGTTCTGCTGTACGTGCATGGCGCCCCTCTCTTCCACCCTCCTGTCTCTCCGGGTCGCGCGCCTCCCCCTCCTCGAGGGCCACCTTGGTTTCCGTTTTTTTCTATATTTAGATGCTATGGTACATGTTTGTGTGTGTGCAAGGATCGAGATGGATGAGAAAGGGGGAGGGGGGGGACGGCGGCGGGGATCCCCGCCGATCTGGGGGCATTGCGGGCGCGCTCCTTCCCCCATCCCGCTCCCCCCCTCTTACCAGCAGGAGAGGCGGGTGAGCTGCGGAAAAGAAAAGTCCTCCCTCCCGCCTTCGCCACAGTGGGGCGTGAGGGAGGAAGCAGGGGGCGACGAAAGAGGGGCTTCGGGGAGGACAAGGACAAGAGGCGGAGGAGGAGGGCATGCCATTTGGCTTGCCATTCCCGGGGCCGTGCGCGCGCGCGCGCGGCAGATCGCGCCGGATGCACCCCAGCACCAGGCTGGGCCGAGGAGG
>NW_009242981.1:530856-535912 GCF_000388065.1 Fonticula alba | reverse complement strand
CAACAACAACAACAACAACAACAACAACACACACACAAACACACCATCGACAGTACGGAGTGGGGGATGTTTTTTCCGCATGCCCGCATGACGACGCTCTCCACGGCGCTGCAGCCGGGCGCGAGGGGACCGCACACACACGCACGCACGCTCGCGAGCCCGTCGCTACTGGAGATCTCGCGGGAGGAAGTACCGAACCGCCTCGTGCGGCGCCTCCTGGTCGATCCATACCAAGCCCATCTGCAGGGCCGATTCCTGTGCGTCCAAATGCCCCGCGCGCACACATCCACCCACATCCATCCACATCCGCACGCCATCGGCAATGCGTGATCGATCAGCGAAGGACAGGGGCGTCAGAGGGACACACACATACACACATACATGCGCGCACACAAAGGCCCACTGTCTCGGCCCCGGCCGATGACTGCCCTGCCACGCCCGACCCTGGCCGATGATGGATGGGGTTGTGCGCACCGCTGCCCGCAGAACGCGCTCGATCGGCCAAGCCAGGGCCGCCGCCAGCTCGTCCGGCGTCTTGCCGGTCCAGACCCCGGGGACCGGCTGTTCCGAGGAGGTTGACGGGCTCAGCCGGCCGAGGAACACCAGCAGGTCGGTGTCCAATTCGCGGGGGACCGACTGGACCATCTTCTTCGAGCCTGCGCGCATGTTGCCCACACCCGGGCCGCCGCACCCAGAGCAGCGCATCATCAGTTGAAGGCCCACAGCGCGACCAGACAAGAGGGAGAGAGAGAGAGAGAGAAAGGGAAGGCCAGACACAGGCGCGAGCTGGTCCGGGCCCTGACGCACCAACAATGACGATCGAATACTCGGCACCCAGGCACTTGAGGCTCTTGATGGCACGCTCAATGTCATCCCTGGGTGAGTGGGGAAACCCGGGCGCCCCCGAAGGATGTCAATCAGCAGGGCCATGCTCAAAAGGCACGCACATACACACATGCATCTGCGCGCAGGGAAGGGGGCGGGGGGCAAGAAAGGCAACACGCGGATCGCAGGAGGGAGGGCCAAAGGAATACGCACGCGCAGATGGTGTTCCCGCTACGCTGATAGCGCGGCAGCAGCAGCGACACCAGCTCATCGATGGCCACCAGGCCGCCCGTGGTGCTCTGCAAGTTGTTACATGCAGCCACCACCTCCACGCCGAGATTGTAGTAAAAGTCGCCCATGCCCAGGAGGTCCGTCCAAAAGCCCCGACTCGCTGGGGGGGGGGGGGGAGCAGGGGGTCCGAGCACACGCGCGCACACACACACACACACACGTCAGGCAGGGTCATCGGCCAGCGAAGCGCCCAAGCAGGCACGCACACGAAATGGGATCAATGCCAATCGCCGAGCACATCTCCTGGAAGCGCGACCGGAAGTGCGGGTCGGTCTTCAGGGCCCGGTGGTGTCGCCGCGCGAAGTCCTCCAGATGGGTCTTAAATTGTTGGAGCTGTTCATCCAGCTGCGGATGGGGATGTCCGTGCACGCATGCACGTATGTATGTGCGTGCGCGTGAGTGGGTGTGTGCGTACCCAAAGGCAAGAGCACGTTAGACCGAGGATGGTGTGTGCAAACACCCACACCCACACCCACACCCACACCCACACAAACACACCAAGTCACACGCACCTCCTTGATGCTGTCGGCCTTGATGGACTCGCCGAGCTTTTTCAGTTGCTCCTTCGAAGGTGCGACGGATGTGTCAGCCACACTGCCTGGGTGTCGGGGAGGGCAAGAGGGGGCGAACCTGCTGGAGTTGCTGCTGCCGGATGGCACCGATGCCCTGTCTCATGGTGGGGCGGAGATAAAAAGGACTCAAAGAATGGGGGAGTGGGGAGGAGCGAGCAGGGAGGAGGTGATGCTGTTCCCTGAGCGCCCCCGCACTCCGGGGCTGGTCGCTGATCGGGAAGCCGCACCGACCTATGCCCAAACCGAAAGCCGGGTGAATCGGCTCCCCCCTCCCCCACCCCCACCCCTGGCACCGGATCTCGCTCGCCCAGTTCGTTCTGCGGTTCCGGCCTCTCGCGTCGGTCTGCCTGGCCCGGGGGCGGCGCCGTCGATCGGCCTCGTCACGCGCAGCCCAAACGTGACCATTATGCCCCGTGCACTGGCACCTATCAGGCATTCCCGATCGGCCAACGAAAGGGGGAAGGGCACCATCATTCTCCGCCCCACCGAGCCTCGCCGCTCCAGCCCGCCCCGCCTCGCCCCGCCTCGCCCTGGTAGACCTGCCGCCGGCACATACCCATGAAAGCACCCCACACGACGACACATATATGAGCAGGTGCATTTGGAGGAGGAAAGGGCCTCCAGCGGAGGCACACCGGCACTGTGTGGATGATGCGCGTGCATCGTGCGTGCACATGGGCTGATGAAAGGGAGCAACCGGCCGGGCGCCTCCTCTCACAGGAGGTCCTGCCTCCGGAGATCCTCGTACGTACGGCGGTTGAGCACGTAGCCGCGAGAGTCCTCGAATTCTTCGTCGTGCTCCGCGCGGAAGGACGACAGCTGCCGAGACTGCTGGATCTTCTTCCAGACTGCGAGGGCAGGTATTGTGCGTTCGTGTGTGTGTGTGTGTGTGTGTGTGTGAGAGAGAGAGAGTGAAACATGGTACGGATCTCCACGCCCCTACGCCTGCCCTCGGAGAGGCACGAAGCAACAAATATCTCGAGAGCCAACACGTACGGGCTTGAGCGTCGGCGATCTTGGTGACATCGATGAACTCCTTGGAGTTGGTGATGCCCAGGCACTTGAGCCGCTGGGTGTGGCGCCAGTCCTGGGTACGAGCAAATGTCAGCAACATGGTGTGCCTGGCCAACAAGCAGGAGGGGGCGAAAGACACATCATCCAACGAACCATGAAGTGCCGCTCGAAGTTCCGCCGGCCGCGGTAGGAAAAGTCGCCGCAGATCTCGCACTCGTACTGTGATGATATACACCCGGCACCGACAGGCAGCACACAGCACACACACACACACACAAACATACACACGGAGGAGAAGACAGGCATTTCCCCCGAAAGTCCAAAGATCGAGGAGGAGCACACGGTCAGTAACGGGATTATACCCTTCTCCCGGACAAAGGGCCAAATGAGTGACAAGAAAGAGAGAGGGAGAGGGAGAGGGGGACGGAGAGAAGGCCACGCACCGACACGCCCAACCCATGCAGGCGGTACAGCCACACCGGGATCGGCCGGCCATCCCAGTCAAGCGGCAGGTTGAGCGGGTTGTAGATGGGCTTGTGCTCGTCCTCGTCGTCCGAGGCACCGGCGTCGGTGGCGCCCGGCCGGCGGGCACGCGATCCACCCGCTCCCAGAGCAGTGGCGGCGGTGGCCTGCCCGGCAGCGACGGCATCCTGCGCCGCGCGCTCGGCCTCCAGCTCGCGCTCGGCCAGCGTGCGGGTCTGCTTGCGCTCGACATTCTCGCGAGTCTGGTCGCTGAGAGGCAGGAGAGGGAGAAAAAGCGAATGGGTGCCGCCATCCCATTCACACAGCCACCATTTGCGTCAGCAAAGCCGAAAGTGAAGTTCCACCAGCAGCAACATAAAATGGCAAAAGCAACTCCCCAGCAACAGCACACATGGCAACATACCGAACCTGCCCAAGCAGCTGGGCTAGCAAGGTGACGCGCGCCTCCAGGCGGGCACACTCGCGCTCGCGCTCCTCCCGACGAGCCGCATTCCGATGCTTGGTCCCGCGGGAGTGCTTTTGCAAGCCGGCCGGGCTGTCGCACACCACGCGACACAGGTCACAGTAGGACTGCCGGGCCTGGGCCGCAGCCACTTCCTCCGGGGCCGGGGCCGCGCTGCCGGCCGGCCCGGGCGCCTGCTCGTCCTCGTCCAGACGCGGCCAGCCCGGGGCCGCACCCTGTGACCAGGCCACAGCGAAGGCCTCATCGGCCGACCGCAAATGCGCGCTCACATTCACCAGCGGATGGGCCCGGCGGAAGAAGGACTCCAAATAGTCCCCAAGCTCTCGCACATACTCCGCATAGGCGGCATTCTTCCCGGCGCGCGGGATGTCCGGGAAGGCATCGAACTCGGCCAGGTACTGCACGTAGGTCAGGTAGGCCGGCCGATCGGTCGTCATCTGCTCCCGAACAAAGTCCAAGTTCAGGTACATGCTGTGGAGCTTGGTCAGATCCAGATACCGGGCCAGGCCTTCCTCGCCGGTGAACGAATGAATGATGTCTGTCGCGGGCAGGGGAGGGTTTCAGTCAATGGGGAAGGCGCGTATGTATGTGTGTGTGTGTGTGTGTGTATGTACGTGTGTACGTGTGTACGTGTGTACGTGTGACCATCCCCCCCCCCCCCCCTTACCCCCTTCCTCATGGGCACATAGTCAGGGAACGGGTGGCAAAGGCAAGGGTGCCTCGCTTGCCAGCCAGACGCACCATTCATGTCCTTCTCCCGGGTGGCGGCCAGCTCGGTGAAGCGGGCCGCCGGCGACTCGGCCAGAGCATTCGGCACCGCGGCCAGGCTGTGCTGATCTTCGATCTGCCGCATCTGGCGGTAGAACTCGTCCAGGGCCCCCTGCGCGGAGTCGGCCCCGCCGGCCATCTGCTCGGTCTCCTCGAGGCGCATGCTACAGCCACAGCCCCGGGTATGGGATTATGCCATGTCAGCGAGGGCGGCAGAGGGGTGCAGCAAAGAGAAAAAAAAAGAAAAGAAGAAAAGGAGCCAGGAGGACAGGCAGGCAAAGGCAAATGCAACGGTGCTTGATCGCCCGGCGAGCGCACCCATCGGCGTCCTTGAAGTAGTGCAGCAGGAGGTTGCTCTGCTCCTGGGCCATCTGGGCGAACTTGGCCACGCGGGTGTTCTTCAGAAGCTGCTCCTCGTGCTGGCGCGCGCAGGCAAGATGCCGGGGTCAGTGGCCGGTATCGCGAGGCAGGAGGCCGTGGGCCGGGGCAAACGCACCGTGCTAGCCGGGAAGGCCAGCTCGTCGACGATCAGCTGCTCGAGGCGGTCGATTTCCTCGAGGCACTGGCGCTGAATCTCGAAGATCGTCGCCATGGTCGGGGACAAGCGGGAAGGGGGGGGGGAGGAGGAACAGACACTCGA
>NW_009242981.1:515832-530367 GCF_000388065.1 Fonticula alba | reverse complement strand
CCCGCCCGCCCGACCGACCGGCGCGCCCGCGCCCGCCCCTCCCACTCCCCCAGCAGCGCCGGGGCGCGCCGTCCTCCCCATCTCCCCCTCCCTGCCTCGTCCCTCGCCGCGGGAAACAAACAAACAGCCACACAACCAAATGCCCTTCATCGCTCTGGAAACGCGGTCGGCCCAACCGACCGCCGACGAACTGAATGCCTCCGGGCGCTTTCGCTTCTCGGCCATCGCGGCCAGTTCCCGGTGCGCAGGCTCTGCCCCCCCCCCCCCCCCGCATGCACTTGGCCGCCCCTCCCCATCCAGGCGCTGACCACATCCCCGGCTGATGCAGGTTCCTCGTGCTGGGCACCACCGGCGGCACGGTGTTCGTCCTGTCCTCGCCGGAACTCTCGCACCATGACCGGTCCTTCCGCCAGCGGTTTGTCCTGTCGCACAAGTCGGTGCTCGGGTCCATCACCAGCCTGGCCCTCTTCGATCCGGAGGATGTGACCCTGGTGCCGGAATTTGACCCGGCCGCGCGGGCGCGGCACTCGGCCCTGCTGAGCCGGTGCTTCCTGGCGGTGGGCACCTCCTCCGGCAGCATCCACATTTGGGACCTCGGCCAGGGGAGCATCAAGTGCAAGGAGAAGGTACGCCTCGCCGGTCCCTCTGCCATCTCCGGCTTGTTGTCGGGCCGCCCCGTCCTCCCGGTCCCATGTCTTTTAGCCGCCCCTCGCCCGCTGGCACTGGTCGTCACTGACCTGCCCCCTCTCGCACAGCTCCTGCTCAAGACCGGCGATCACCGGGCCCCGGTCACTGCGGTTCACTGGTGGCCGCCGCTGGCCTCGCTCGCGGATCCGGGTCTCGACTCGCAGGCCCTCGCGCGGAAGATCTTCAGTTGCGACTCGTCCGGCGAGCTCCGGTCGACCGCGGTGCAAAATGAGAAGGTACGCCATGGCCATGGCTCGTAAGATGGCCCCAGCGTGACATTTCCCTCCTGCGCCTGCGCGTGCGCCTGCGCCTCCTCGTCCGCCCTCCCTCTCTGACCGGCAGGTGTCTTCCCCTCTGCCCTTCGTGTCTGTGTCTGTGTGTGTGTGTGTGTGTGTATGCGCATGTGTCTCTCCCCCCCCCCCTGAGTCCAGTTCCTCAATCTCTTCGTCAGCTCGGAGGTCGTCACGCGCATCCTCCCAGACCTCGGCGACCCGCCCGCCGATCACATCGTCCAGCTGGACATCTCCCTTCACACGGTACGCTGCTTGCTGTCCTGCCCCCCCCCCCCCCCGCCCCCCGGCGCTTTCCATCATGCGACTCACCCTCTGTCCCCGCCTCGTCCGATGGCAGATCCTCGCGTCAACGGTGTCGCGCACGCTCCTCATCGACGTGGCCACCAATGCCTGTGTGCCCATCGGCCGCCGGCCGCGGTATGTGCCTCCTTCCGCGCCGGCGCTTCGCTGCTTGCCCGTGGGCGTGACGCCACTGACCGCCCTCCTGTCGGCGCCACCTTGCCCTGCTCCGCGCCAGATTCGGCCAATATGGCGCTGCGCACTTTTCCGTGTCCACGGCGGCGGCGGCGCGCGCGCACATGGCCCAGCGCATGGCATCCCATGCCGCCGCCGCCGCCGCCGCCACCACCGCCCGCACCAGTCCCGAGGGGGAAGAGGAGGAGGAGGAGCAGGAGGAGGACGATGATGATAACATGTTCTTGCCGATCTTGGAGCGCGGCGCTCTGGCGCTGGTGTCGCGTCCGGGCGGCTTCGCCTGGGCGGTGGACACCTCGCGCCGGGATGGCGAGGTCGAGGCCACGCTCGACTTCAACGAGGACCAGTCCCCCGAGGAGGAAGAGCAGGAGGAGGAGGGACACGAGAAGCAGGACGCGGGCCGGCCGCCGCACGGGGAAGATGACGATGCCAATCTCGCCGGTGGGAGCGCGACCGAGGCTCGGATTTGGACCGGCCTGTCTCCGGCGCAATCGGCCCTGGCCCGGGATTCCGGGGCATTTGCCTGCCCGGTGAATGGCATCTCCGGGGAGGCCGGCGGTTCGGCTGCGCCGGGTGCCGCGGCGCCATCATCGGTGCCCTTCGAGCTCGGGCGCCTGGCATCCTTCCTCGATTCGCAGCACATGCTGTCCTGGTCGCCGCAGGGCTCGTCCCTGGCCCTGGTGGACATTGACCTGGTGGATGTGTCTCTGCGTTTGAGCTTGGCCCCGCTGCGCATCGACTCCGTGGCCGTGGTCCGACAGCCGGCCTTCCCGACGACCGTCCTCCGGGGCGCCCCGCGGCCCGGGGCGCCGATCTTCGGCCTCTTCCTGCTGGCCACCCTGCCGGCCGGCGGGGAGGACCCCGGCATGGTGGTCCCCCCGGCCGGGGGCTCCCCCCCGTTGACCCCGGCCAGCAGCGGCTCCTCGCCCCGGCTGCCGGCCGCCTTCGGGCGCCAGGACCAGCGCATCATCTGCCTGGACCTGGTGCAGGGCGGCGCGTGGGCCGCCTCCAAGGCCTTGATTTCGTGTGGCCTTGGCCGGACCGCCGCCACCGTGGTGACCTCCTTCGCGGAGGAGGCCCTGCAAGACATTGCCACCTGTGGCCTGACCGCCGGCGAGTGGTCTGCCATCTCGGCTTTCCTGCCGGCCGCCGACCTCGACCCTCCGGCCGGCTCTGCCAGGCGCGCGGCCTGCGACGATTCCCCCGAGGAGCCTGGCATCGAGGAAGTCACGCCTGCGCCTGCCGTCTCGGCGCTGGGCCAGCTGGCACTCGAGATGGATAAGTTCCTACCGGCGCCTGTGGCCGCGCCCGTGCCCGCGCCCGCGCCCGCGCCCGCGCCTGTGGCTGCGCCCGCGCCCGCCCCTGCTCCGGGCGATGCACTGGCTCCGCCTCCCGAGCCGCGTCCAGCCTCGCCGGCTGCCACGCCAGGCCCGGTCCCCTCGGTGGATGCTCCGTCAGCGATGTCAACAAGCAGCCCATCCACCGGGCCGGCCCAGGCGGAGGTGGCCTCGCTGCCCCCGCTCCCGGCCCCGAGCAGCCAACTGCCCCCGTCGTCTTCCTCGCTGTTGAGTCGAACCCTTCGCGAGGCGGCGGCCGCGGCCGCGGTGTCGTCAACGCCCGCCGGCCCGGCGCGCCCCCTCGACCCGGTGTCCTTCCAGGCTGCCCCGCCAGCCGCGCGCGCCCTCTCCCCCGACAGCTTGGACCAGCTGACGGCCGATTTGCTCCCGCCGCCGGCCCTGGCCATCCCCATCAAGAAGGTCAAGAAGCCCAAAACCCGCAAGACCGATTTGACGGCCAGCGTCGACGACTCGGCCGCCTCGCCCCCGCTGGCCGGGACCAGCCCCAAACTGCCGAAGGAGAGCAAGCGCCGGAAGAAGAAGACCTCCATCGGTGCGCCCCGCCCCTCGTCCCGTGCCTTTCTCCAGGGTGCCTGGTGTCCTCCCCCCTCGCCCCTTTCAGCTCCTCTGACACGCGCCCATGCATGTGGCGCACTTTCCGCCCTCCGGCCTCTCTTCATCCCCCCCCCCCCCCCCCCTCCCGGGATTGCCAGTATACTTCGACCAGGCCGACGCGCCGGCAGTCGTGGCGCCCGCCGCGCTGGCGAGCCCGGACGTCGGCACAGAATCGGCCCCCTCGGCCCCGGTGTCCATCAGCATCTCGGCCCGTCGGCGCCGGTCCCGCCCGACGCATGCCTCCTCCTCGCCGGCTACCCCCCTGGAAGATCCGGCCTCCTGGGCCTCGGACACGGGGCTCGGATCGTCCTTCCCCCTGGCCGGCACCACCCCGGCCCAGGGGGACATCGTCGGGCATGAGGCCTTCACTGGCAAGCTGCAGGCGGCCCTGCGCATGTCGCTGCCGGTCGGGACCGGCGCCGGGCCTGGGCCCGGGGACCTGGCCGACCCGGCGGCCCCCCTCGCCGACGATGCGCCCTCGCTCACGGCCAGCACCGGGGAGCCGGATGCCGAGCTCTCCTCGTCGCCCAGCTCGCTGACCGACCTGACGCTGCTCTTCCGCCGGTCGGTGTCGGCCGCGTCCTCCCTGCTGAGCCTTGACGCCCCGGAGCAGGGGGCCCCGGGCGGGGCGGCGGATGACGCCTCGACCGAGATCGATTCCGCGCAAACGCCCCTCCTCCAGGAGGATATGCCCAGCCTCGTAGATGTCACGGCCCTGCTGGAGCAACACTGTGCGCCTTCCTCCCCTTCGCCCCCCTCGCGCTCCCTCTCTTCCCGTGTCTCACCGCAACATGCAATCATCCAGTCGCCGAGGACCTCCCGGACGCCGGCCTCTTCAGAACTGCCTTTGCCTCCAGTACGTTGGTCCCCCTCCTGGGGTGGTCCCCCCTCGCGGTGGTGTTTGCCCCCCCCCCCCCCCCCCCCCCCGACCTGCCCTTCCTCCCCCTCCTCCGAATACTCACGTGCCCGCGCCCGTGCACACATCCGCAAACGCACAGTCGCCCTGGATGCCGGACCGTCATTCCAGGGGGCCGCATTCCCGGACACGGCTGCCTTGCTGGACTCGGCTCTGTTGCCGGACCCGCTGCACGAGCAGCTGGAGGGCGCGCTCGGGCCACTGCCTTTCTTCACGGTGGACCGGGTGCCTGCGGTCTTGGCCGCGGCCAGCTGGCTGGCCGCCCAGCCTGCCGAGCGTGTGCTTGCCCTGCTTGATGGGGCGGACGGGCCGTCCGCCCTTCAGCGCGAGGCCTTCACCGGGGCTGGGTTCCTCCTCGGCCTGGGCGCCCTGCTGGATGCCGGGCTCCGGCCGGCCTGCCAGCTGCTGGACCCTCGTCTGGCGGTCCTGGCGAGCCTGGTCCATGGGGATGATTCCCTGCTGGAGGAGGCGTTAGAGCTGGTCCGCATGGCCGGGACCTCGGCCAGCGTCCCCGGCCACCTGCTGGAGTATGCCCTGGCGGCCGATCAGGCCGCCGCGCCGTTGGATGTCGGCCAGCTGGCGACGCACGATCCCCTGGGGCTCCTTTGCCTGGCGTACCAACTCCAGTCCCTTGGCCAGTCCCCTGCCCCGGGGACCCGGGCCAACGACGCCGCGCAGCAGCAGCAGCAGCAGCAGCAGCAACAGCAGCAGCAGCCTCTCCGAGCCGATGTGGAGGACCTGCTGGAGAATGCCTGCGTGGCGAGTCACCCGCTGCTGGGGCACCGGACGGTAGCCCGGCTGCTGGGCTGCTCGGCCCTGCTGGAGCCCGATGCCGCCCCGGGCCCGGGGGATCGTGCCTCGGCCCGGCCATTCGCCCTCCTGGGCCGGTACCTGCGCCGGGTGCTGTGCTCGGCGCGCTGGCACGCCGCCCTGGCGTCGGACGTGTCCGGTGCCCCGGCTGGCGGGGTCTTCCCACCGGAGGCCATTCTGCTCTTGGCCGATGCACACACCACCGCCCTCCTGCGGCCGTGGGACGTAGTCACCCGGGCGCCAGCGCGCGAGGCGCTCCTGGCCCCGGAGCCGCGCTTCGCCACCTGGCGACCGGAGCTTCCATTGCCCCTCTGGGCCCCGAGCGCCGAAAGCCGGGACTTTGCCCTTGCCCATCCTCAGCGTGAATGGTACGCCACGGGTTGCCTTGTGCTCTGCTCTCCCTCTTTCTCTCCCTCTTTCTCCCTCCCCCCCTCTCCGCGAGGGCCTCCCTTCTTGCCTGAGGTCGTCTCATGGCTGTTGGCCTCCTCTCTCTCTCTCTCTCTCTCTCGCTTCTTTGACTGACGTGGGGCCACCCCATGCACGCCTGCTCAGGCTCGACCGCCTCGAGTCGAGTTTGCTCTTCCGCTCGACGGCAGAGCTCCAGCGCCACGCGGCTTCGCGCGCCCGTCTCACTGGTGACTGGGCTCGCTGCCTGGAGCTGCAGCTGAACGCCCTGGAACTCGGGACCGGATGCCTGGTGTCCGCGGCCGGGGCCGAGCCCGGGGCGCTGTCCTCCCTCTGGGCGCACACCGTGGTCCTGGCGGCATTGCTGGCTGACATCGGCGCTCTCGAGCGTGCCCTCGCCTGTGCGTGCTGCCAGCCTGCCTGCCCGCCTGCTTCCATCCTTCCTGCTGTCTGTCCCACTCACGCACGCGCAAATGCACGCGCATGCCCATGCCGACGACCACGCCGACGACCACACCTGCACCCACATGCACGCGCATGCCCATGCCCGCTTGCTCGCCGACAGACATCCCCGATAAGGCTGCCCTGGCTCAGGCGCTCGAGCTGATCCAGCAGCTGGAGGCCGCTCGTGTTGCCGACGCCCCGACCGAGGATCACCCCCTGGCCGCGCTCGATCGCCACGGTGCCAATGCGCTGGCCCCCCATCAGGCAGGCCCCGCGCACATTTGGGCCCCCCAGGACCCGGCCGGCGGGGTGCTCCTCTCGGAGCTTGGTGCGCCCGGCAGCCCCTTCCTCTCGGCATGGCCCTGCCCATGGCACTGACCTCTCCATCTCCCCGCGCCCCTTTCCCCCCTCTGCCACTCCCCCGCCTGCCACATCACACAGTTGTCCTCCATGCGGCGGCGTATCTCGGCTCGACGAGCGCCGCGCTGGACATGCTCCAGCCGGTGGCCGACCTGGGTCTGCTGGTCCGACCGGCCTTCCTCGGATGCCTGGCCGTCGGCGCGGTGGACTTCAACCCGGCGGAGGCCACCCTGGCTGGCGACACCGGCAACACGGACCGGGCCGGTGCAACCGGGCCCGGTGGCCCCGCCGGCGCCGCCGGCGCCGCCGCCGGTGTTGGCCCGGCCTCCTGGGCAGCCGGGCGCCTGTGGCGCGAGGAGCTCCGCCAGCGTGGCCAGGCGGCCGAGGTCCACGCCATGGCCGAAACCACGGACATCTACCTCTGGGGCCGGCGCGATGCCAGCATCCATCCGGCCATCCAGGCGCACCTTCACATGCCGGTCGAGGACCAAAGCCCGGCCGACCCGGCGGCCGGCACCGTCGCCCCGGCCCCGGCGGCGGTCCCTGCCACGCCGGCGCCCTCGCCCCGAGGCGGCCCCGGCGGCGGCGGCGGCGGCGGCGGCGGCCTGGCCGACCGGCCGGGGCTCGGGCTCAAGCCCACCCCCGGGGCCTCGCTCCCCAGCCGAACGGCCCAGTATGTCGAGGATCAGACCCACTGGGGCGTCCTGGTGGCCGTGCAAACGGCCCCCTGTGCCGCCAACTGCGGCCAGCCCCTCGGCGCGGAGCCCGTGGCCGCCGACCCGAACAACCCCCTCGACCAGCAGATCGTGGCCTTCCCCTGCGCGCATGCGGCCCATCGGGCGTGTCTGCGCCCGGGCCCCAGCCTCGCCGGCCTGGCCACCTCGCCCGCGTCGGCGCCCGCGCCGTCGCCCACTCTGCCGGACTCGGCTGGGCTGGACTTCGTCTGCCCAGTCTGCTCGCCGGTGTCGCTGCCCGGCGGGGCGTCGCTCTTTGACCTCCTTGGTGCCGGGGCCCTGGCCCCGGAGCCGGTGCCCCTGGCGCCCGGCCAGCCGGGCACCCACGGCGCCGCCATCTGACCCCGCCCCCCTCTCCCCTCGCCGGCGCCAGACACGTGCAAGCACACGGCGTTGGTTGGACAGTCTCTCTCTCTCTCTCTCTCTCTTTCCTGCGCCCCCTCCCCCAATAGATCAAGCCCCTCGCCCCGGCTCCTTGTCTCAATCGCAGCACACGTGCGCGTGCTTTCCTCTGGTCCCCTTTGTCTTTCGCTGTTCGATTGCATCAAAAAAAAACCCAGAGTATATTCAATCTATGCGGCGCGGTGTGCGCACACTTCACAAGCAGGGGGGAAGTCAAGCACAGGGGGCCGCGCCTGGCGCCTGCCAGCGCCGTGTGGCCATGGCACATTGCTCATGCTCCGAATTTGATGGCCATCGTGCGCTTCACGCGCAGCAGCTGCCGGTAGGTTTCCACATCACCGTGCTTGACCTCGAAGGCGTCCCACTTCTGCCAGAACTCCTTGTTGGTCTTCGGATTGGCAAACTGGGCCCCATGGCCGAAGAGGGACCGCGCGCGCGCGACCTCGCCCAATTGGACTTCCAGCTCGGCGAAGCGCACGCACATGTCCAGCGCCGCGGCATCCGGCAAAACCTCAATGGCCCGGGCATAGATGTCCCGCGTGGCCACCACCCCCTGCATCTGGGCCGCCTTGGCCACATACAGCAGGAACACCTCGTGCTTCTCGGCCACCGGCACATGCTGCGTGGCCCGCTCGTACACCATGAGCGCGCGCCGGGCCAGGCCGTACTCCTCCTCGAAGGAGGCATACATGAGGAAGAGTGGCCGCGATTGCGACGGCGGGCAGTCCTTCAGCGCCTGCTCAAAGAGATCGCGCGTGCGCTCCAGCTTGGTGCCCTTCTGCGCGGCGTGTGTATGCCATGCCCCCGGAAGGAGGCAGCCGCGAGAGACAGATGTCGGAATCCGAAAGGGAGGCGCGATGGGAGGACCTTGGTCAGTTCCGGCGAGGGAGAGCGCAAGCAGGCCGCGACCTCGGACCAGCAAAGGGCATGCAGCAAAACGGCCCACACGTACATAGCGCTGGAGGAACTTCGGCAGGTAGACATTCCAAATCTCGAAGACCGCCGGGAAGCGGAAGGCGCTGACACCGCGCTCGTAGGCCCGGAAGGAGTCCTCGAAAAAGTTGTGCTCCTCCAGGAAGGTCCCATAGTTGATGATCGTCTGCGGGGTGGCGATCTTGAGATCCAGGATCCGGTCGTACACGGCCTTGCAGGACTCCAGCGTCCCGAGGGACTCCTCGAAGTCCACGTAGTAGTTCCAGAGACGCTGGTCGCGGGCGACACGCTGCGACACACGTGGCGAAGCGGCCGGCAAAGGGGCGAGCAGAGGGAGGGAGGGGGGGGGGGGACACCAGCAAGCAACACGCATACACCCCCATGCACGGCCACATGCCAGAATCCCGGTAGAGGGAGGAGGAGGAGGGGCAAAGGGGGTCAGACCGCGATGAATGGGCCGCAGTTGATTTGGGATCGGCCACGGCGGCATCCTCGGCCAGCATGAGGGACACGCACCTCGAGCATGCTCTCTGACGCGCCGGCTTGCGGGTGAGCGCGCTTCTTGGAAGGGGTCCGCGTGGCGCGCTTGAGAACCTCGCGAGTCCGATCGAAGTTCCTGCCGCACGAGAGAAGCGCGAGGGGGGGGGGGAGGGGGGGGGGAGCTTGCGTTAAGGCCACATCTCAAGAGATACGGAGAAATGGACAGATAAAAGCAAACCCCAAACAGGCACACGCCGGACGCACTGGTGGCGAAGCTCCATGTCGGCGAAGGCAATCCACAAGTCCACCAGGTCGGCAGCGCTACGCTGCGGGGCACTGGTGGCCCGCTCGAAGATGGTCCGCGCGCTGTCGAGATCGGCCGCGCCAGCTGGCACCGTGTCATCCGGGCCGGGGAAGCGCCGGCCCTGCTCAAAGTACCGAGCATACGCCTTCCACAGGTCCACATAGTGCCCATTGCCACTGGTGTAGATATCTACCGAGGAGATGGCATCCTCGAACACACTGACCACCTGTGCCACACGCCGAAGAGCCGGTCGCCGCCGCCGCCGAGGGGCACCGGCAGAGGGCAGCCGGTGTAGGAGCAGAGCAACATCGGAGAGGGTGGGTGAGAAAGAGCGGATCAGAGGGGGCGACAGAAGCGAATGCCCTTCCAGGGAGAGGGGGCAGGGGACATCGACGTGGATACTGGGCGCACCTTTTCCGGGTCCGCCTCGTGGAGGCGACAGCGCTCCAGCCACTGCTGCACATTGTTCGGGTCCTGGCGGATGTGCACATCGTTCACCAGGATCGGCCGACGGTCAAGCAGATGCTCAAAGCGCGCCAGGGCCAGCTGCAACTCCTGTGACGGCTCAAACTCCTGCCCCTCGGGGGTGGCATCGAGCTCGGCATTCTACCGGCGAGGGAAAGGCAGCGAGAGGGAGAGAGGAGGAGGGCAGATGGGCCCAGAGGGGGGGGGGGGGGGGGGGGGGGGCGCGCGCGCGGAGACCAGGACATGCATGCACACGATGCCCGGGGAGCATGGCAAGGGGGCGGGAGCCCGTGTCAAACAAACGCCCACCAGAAAGATACACCACAGAGGCACACAGCAGGAGCACGCACCGCCAGCGCATCGGCCAGGGTCTCCTCGAACTTGGCGTACGCGTCGAAAATGTGGCTGAAGTCCCGGACCAGGCTCACCAGATCCATGCCCTCTTCGAAGATGTCGCGCGCCTTCTCAAACTGCCCAAGTCGGATGAAGTAGTCCGCCAGCGTGGTCCACAGACGCCCAGCATGCTCGGCCGTGTACCGGCGGATCCCATGCCGAACAAAGGCCTCCACCGAGATGGACGTGATTCCGTTGGCATTCTTGCAGCAGAGCTCCAGGAACTCCAGCCACTGCTCCTGCTTGGTCAGGCCGTCCTTCGACCGGTGGGTGTCGTCGATCACCAGCTTGGAGAAGCGCTCGGCCGCCTCGTTGTAACGCTTCTCCGCGATCAGGTACTCCACAAAGTCCTCGGCCTTCGTCGGATCAAACTGCTCGATCAGGAGGCAGCAGGCAGGAGGGCGGTCAGTGCGGAGCCGATGCATGATGAGGGGCGGGAGAGAGAGCGAGAGAGAGAGGGAGGAGAGAGGAGAGAGGAGAGAGAAGGAGAAAGGCGGCGAGACAAAGAGCAAGGAGCAGGGACAAGGGGGGGGGGGGGGAGAAGAAGGACCCCGGAAGCGTCGCACCTTGAGATAGCGACGGAACACGCGCATGGCCGTGTCTGGCACACGGCACTTGGTCACAAATTGGATGTAGTTCGGCCAGATACGCTCGTGCTGGCTCAGCGGCAGGGCCCGCAGGGCACGGTCATACTGGCGCACAGGCACGCCGGGGGCCGGAGCAACACAGGGGTCATACGGGTCAGTACGAGGCGCCGGCAGGCAAGCATCCGACAAGAAGGGACGCCATAAATGAAGGACGCACCCCGCGGCGGGTGGCGGTGATGCATTGCTGCTCCTCCAGCAGCAGACAGTACTCGATCCACAGGCGCGGCATCTGCCCGCCGTAACCACCACGTCCAGACATCCAGCGAGGGGCGGCTTGTGTCAATGAGAGGGTGTCCCGTGCACGAGGGGAAGGTCGAAATGGAACAGAGGCAGGCAAATAAAGAAAGGGAAAGCCCCTACGCGGAGGGACGCCACAAAGGCGCGCGCCCGCAAGCGAGCGAGCGAGCGAGAGAGAGAGAGAGAGAGAGAGAGAGAGAGGGGGGGGGGGGGACTGCGCACCTTTGACAGATATGCCAGGCTCCGCTCGTAGGAGGTCACCAGATACCGCCAGGCCGGGTGGCCAATCGGCAGGCCGGTGGCCCGCTTCCGCAACAGGGTCAAGTACCGGTGCCAAATTTTGTAACTGTACGGGATGGCTATTTGGGAGAGAGGGAGGGGAGCATGTGCGGCAGCAGCGCAATCACATCAGAGGAATGCCAGAAAGGGGCAGCGAGCATGAAGGGAAGGGGAGGGATGAGGGGGGGGGGGGAGCATGTGGTCGAGGCGCATGACGGCCGTTTGCAGGCACGCACCCTTGAGGGCCCGCTCGTAGAGGAAGCTGATGACCTCGTCCGATGCCCCGGTCTCGGTTTTGTGCTCGATATACCGGAACCATGTCTTCAGGGACATCGGCGCGCGGAAGAGGTCATTCTCAAAGGCCAGATCGGCCTGAGTGAAGGTGCTCTCGAAGCGCTTCAGGGCACTCTCAAGCGCAAAGGACTCCGTCATGGTGCCTTGAGCTCCAAGAGCAAGTACAGCAGAGAGGAAGGGGGGAGAGGGGGGGGGGGGGAGCAGGGGGGGCGGGGCCTGCTGCGCGTCTACCAACAAATGGGGGGGGACGCTATGGAACAGCTGACAAAATGGCAAGAAGAAGGGGGGGGGTAGGAGAGGGGGGGGTGGAGGCGAGGGCGGATACGGGCACGGTGGCCAGCAGGGACCGGCGGCCGGGAGCACAAATAGCGCGCCTTCCCCCCGGCGGCCGGGAGGACAGGGGGCGCAACGCAACGGCTCGCCTCCCGGCCCTACTGCCCACGCCGGACCGCTCGTCCCGTGTTAGACTCGCGCAGTGCGGCCAGACCCGTAAGTGCCGACTAACGCCATGGTGCCAACGGACTCGCAGCACCGCGCGAGCCCCACCCGCACACCCGCACACCCGCACGGGGCCGGCCCTCCATGCCCGGCGCAAGGCGCCCCACACTCGGACACACAGAAACAGAAAGACAAGAGGCTGCGGCGACCCGCGGGTGCCCCGCCGCCGCCGGCCGCCTCCCTCCCGGGCATGTTTTGAGGGGAAAACAATCCAGATATAAAGCACACATACACACACAAAGAGCGGGAATCTTATGGAGGCAATCTATAACACACGCGTAGGGCGTGGGTGCCGGTGACACGGTGCACGGCCAGGGGGGGGGGGGACAGGGGAGAAAGGAGAGGGGGGCCGGCCCCAGTGAGCTGCACCGGCGAGGGGAGAAGAGAGAACTGAGAGGGGGGAGGGGGGGGGGGAAACGAAGACAGGAGCAACAAGGACGAACAAAATGCAACCCCACGGCAAGCAGCACGGAGAGGCAGATCTGTGAGGGGGAGGGGGGAGGGGGAGGGAGGGGGGCAGGGGCGAAAGGAACGGCGGCTCGGTCGCATGCGCTCGAGGAAGAAGGGGAGACCCGGGAGCACACATATGTCGCGCATTTAGTGCTTGCCGGTCTTCTGGTAGGTCTTGGTCTTGTAGTTGCTCTTGTTCGGACCGGACTTGTGCAGAGCCAGCTGCAGCTGGGCCATACGGTCGCGGACCTGGGCCGTCAGAAGCTCGGCCTCGGTGGGGGCGGCCTTGCCGGTGCTGGTGGCGGCGACCACGCGCCGCAGCTGGCTCAGCGGGCGCTCCGACTCGCGGACGGCCTGGAGGACGGTGCGCGGGGCCGCGCCGGCCGGCAGAGTCGGCGTCTCGAGGACGATGTCCGCACCCGGGCCCGAGCGCAGGGCATTCGCCACGAAGGGGGAGCTCGCGCCATTCTCGATGCGCAGGCGGCGCAGCATGCGCGGCCGCAGGTTGTTCTTCGGCAGCATGCCGGACACCGCCCGGCGGAAGACCACATCCGGCTGGGTTTCCATGGTCTTCTTGATGGGGACCTCCTTCAGGCCGCCGGGGTAGCCGGTGTGGTAGCGGTGCACGCGCTGCTGGAGCTTCTTGCCGGTCAGCTCGAAGCGCGCGGCATTGGTGATAACGACGTAGTCGCCGGAGTCAGCTACGTAAGGGGGGCGCGGGGGAGGGAGGGGCGGCAGGGGGCCGTGAGAATGAGCGGGTCAGTCAGCCGGTCGGCGGAGGGGTGTAACTGGGCGAGGAAGGCATCGCGCCAAAGGCCGAGCACATACCGGCCGGGTGGTAGGTGGGCTTGCCCTTGCCCATGAGAACCTTGGCGACCTGCGTGGCCACGCGACCCATCCTCTGGCCGGTCGCATCGATGTGATGCCACACGCGCAGGTGGGTGGCGGAGTTCTGGCGGAAGGAGGAGGAGAAGGCGCCGGCCGCGAGGATCGCGCGAATGTCAGTAAGGAGGAAGAGAGGCGAGGACGGGGGGACATTCAGCGGCGCCGGTCGACCGGGCGGGGGAGGAGGAGGACAAGGACGAAGAGAGACACGTACAGCACGGTAAACCATGGTCTAGCGAGGTGGCGGCGGTCCCCGAGAAGCAGGAGGCAGAGGGGAGCAGCGGGAGGAGGTGGGGGGGGGGGGGAAAACGAAGAGGGCGGAGGGGGCGCGGGGGGAGGGGGGAGGAGCGGGGAAGCGGAGGAGGGGCAGCTGCCCAGTCGCCAGATTGCGGACCCCAGAACGCTGCCTCTCCAAGCGGGATACTTTGCCCTCCGCCCGGCCGCACCGGCCCCTGCTCGCCATTCACCGGAGCCCCCGTCACCACCCCCCTGCCGCCCCTTGGCACTGGGACAAGGCCCTCTGGGGCAAGGCCCTCTGGGGCAATTGCCTCTGGGATAAGGCCCTCTGGACACGCCGCCCCTCTCAAGTGGTCCTCGGCCTCCCCCGCGCCCACACACGCACGCACGCACGCACGCACGCACGCACACACACATGCGCGCCCGCCAGAGCAGTCCGAAAGCGGGCTGGGGGTAGCCGGCTCGCGGGTGTAAGGGAGAAATGGCATTTCTGTGGATGTCACCGGACCAGCTCACGCGCGCTCTAGCGAATTTCCTCCCGCCGAAATGCGCTCATGAATTTCGGCCCCGCGCGCCCGCACCCGAACAGGGCGGACCTCAGAACCAAATCACACGCACGGCTCCGCGCCCCCCCCGCAGCCGGAGGGACCCTCGACTCCGGGGGGCGGCGTGCCCCGCCGCCTGCCCACCGCCGGCGGCTGTGTGGACTTCCGCTCGGCCTCCCTGCGCACACACACACACAAAGCCCCAGCAGGCCGCATGCGTGCGCCAGCGACGATGCCAGGGGGGATGCTCTATGCATGAGGAGTCATCCGGCGGGTGGATGCTTTGCGTTGTTGCCTGAAGCCGTGCACATCTCGGCCACGACCCGACGGCCTTGGGGAGGCGCCCTGCTCGGTTGGGCGGCCGCCGCGCGCACCACAACTGGGGCTGCCTCGAGGGCGGGGCAAACGGGC